>NC_048569.1:21384890-21557390 GCF_013265735.2 Oncorhynchus mykiss | reverse complement strand
CTGGCCTGTCGGACTGATATGAGTGACAACCTCCATTAGTTCAGTAACATTTCTCTATTTCTCCATTGTCTTGCTGAAGTTAACATTCCTTCTTATCATCTTTCTTTCACCATCCCTCCTACAGTCCATTCTCTCCCACCTCTCCCCAGTGGTGTAAAGTACTTAAGTAAAAATTATTTGAAGTACTACTTAAGTAGTTTTTTGTGGTATCTGTACTTTACTTTTGATATTTTTAACAAAGTTGACTTTTACTTCACTACATTCCTCAAAAGAAAATAATGTACTTTTTACTCCAAACATTTTCCTTGACACCCAAAAGTACTCATTACATTTTGAATGCTTAGCAGGACAGGAAAAGGGTCCAATTCATGCACTTATCAACAGAACATCCCTGGTCATCTCTACTGTCTCTGATCTGGCGGACTCACGAAACACACATGCTTCGTTTGTAAATGATGTCTGAGTGTTGGAGTGTGCCTCTGGCTATCCGTAAATAAAATAAAAACAAGAAAATGGTCCCATCTGGTTTGCTTAATAAGACATTTTAAATTATTTATACTTTTACTTTCATATATTTTAGCAATTACATGTACTTTTGATACTTAAGTATTAAACCAAATACTTTTAGACTTTTACTCAAGTAGAATTTTACTCTGTATCTTTTACTTTTACTTTAGTCATTTTATAGGAAGGTATATTTACTTCTACTCAAGTATGACGATTGGATATTTTTCCACCACTGCCTCTCCCTCCCTCTCCATCACTCTTTCCATCCCTCATTCTCCGCGCTGCTGTGTCCAGTGCTAGGGCAGAGAATGACACAGCGGACAACACTTCCTGTCTATGCATTTCCCAGATGTCTCCAGACAGACGAAGTGGACACAAGCAGGGAAAGGAGATAGAAACAGACTTGGTCCAACATTGGCTTGGGGAACACACAAACACTATAGTTTACAAATATAACAACAAATTAAATCTGTTTTCTCCTATTCAAAACAATATCAGATAGCATAAATAGCTGACCATGTTTGTTTCTGCGCTGAGCTCAAAACACTGTTTTTTTTTTCTTTCCTCCTCAGAATTTGTATTTTATTTAACCTTTATTTTATCAGAGTCATAATGAGACCAAGGTCATGTTTACAAATGAGCCCTGAAAATACAGAAAATACAGAAAATCCACACGTCAAAATATAAATACAACATGCAAGAAGAACGAAAACACGGTAATATAAAAACATTCATCAGTAACAGAGTCCTCAATCAGCTTTCTGAATGACCATAGAGGCACCAGGACTACCAACATATAAACATTCATCAGTAACAGGGTCCTCAATCAGCTTTCTGAATGACCATAGAGGCACCAGGACTACCAACATATAAACATTCATCAGTAACAGGGTCCTCAATCAGCTTTCTGAATGACCCTAGAGGCACCAGGACTACCAACATAAAAACATTAATCTGTAACAGAGTCCTCAATCAGCTTTCTGAATGACCATAGAGGCACCAGGACTACCAACATAAAAACATTCATCTGTAACAGGGTTCTCAATCAGCTTTCTGAATGACCATAGAGGCAACAGGACTACCAACATAAAAACATTCATCTGTAACAGGGTCCTCAATCAGCTTTCTGAATGACCATAGAGGCACCAGGACTACCAACATAAGAACATTCATCAGTAACAGGGTTCTCAATCAGCTTTCTGATTTGTTCCACAAATAAGGTGCAAGAAAACTGAAAGCTGATTTACCTAACTCAGTAGAGACCAAAAGGCATTTCCAGAGTTAGCTATCTCTAAGACCGGGTGTGGTAACTCATAAGTCTTTAGTTTAATAATAATAATGATGTTAGGTACAGTTGATTTACAGATTTTGTAAAAGGGCTTTATAAATTAACATATAGAAATGTATCAACCTATGTGACATCAAAGAGGGCCAACCAACTTTCTGGTAGAGAATGCAGTGATGAGTACTAAAATTGTTGCCCGATAGGATCGATAGGAACGTCGACTGAATAATCAACTTTCTACTATTTAGCGAGAGGCACGACCTATTTCTATAGAAGAAGCCCATGTTCACTCACAGCTTAATAAACTCATCAATATGCATTTTAAAATACAGCTTTTCATTTATCCAGATGCCCAGGGACAAGATCAATATAGGCACCACCCAAAGTACATACAGTGTCTTCGGAAAGTATTCAGACCCCTTGACTTTTTATACATTTTGTTATGTTACAGGCTTATTCTAAAATCAATTCATAAAAATAAATCCTCTGCAATTTACACACAATATCCCATAATGACAAAGCGAAAAGAGGTTTTTAGTTTTTAAAATACAAAAAAAATACCTTATCTACATAATCATTCAGACCTTTTTGTCAGATTCCATTGATCATCCTTGAGATGTTTCTACAACTTGATTGGAGTCCACTTGTGGTAAATTCAATTTATTGGAAATTATTTGGAAAGGCACACGCCTGTCTAAATAAATTCCCACAGTTGACAGTGCATGTCAGAGCAAAAATAAAGCCATGAGGTCGAAGGAATTGTCTGTAGAGTTCCGAGACAGGATTGTGTCGAGGCACAGATCTGCGGAAGGCTACCAAAACATTTCTGCAGCATTGAAGGTCCCCAAGAACGCAGTGGACTCCATCATTCTTAATTTGAAGAAGTTTGGAACCACCAAGACTCTTCCTAGAGCTGGCCACCCGGCCAAACTGAGAAATCTGGGGAGAAGGCCTTGGTCAGGGAGGTGACCAAGATCTTGATGTTCACTCTGACAGAGCTCCAAATTTCCTCTGTGGAGATGGGAGGACCTTCCAGAAGGACAACCATCTCTGCAGCACTCCACCAATCAGGACTTTATGGTAGAGTGGCTCGACAGAAGCCACTCCTCAGTAAAAGGCACACGACAGCTCGCTTGGTGTTTGCCAAAAGGCACCTAAAGAATCAGACCATGATAAACAAGATTCTCCAGTCTCATGAAACTCTTTGGCCTGAATACCAAGCATCATGTCTGAAACTTGGCACCATCCCTACAGTGAATCATGGTGGTGGCAGCATCATGCTGTGGGGATGTTTTTCAGCGGCAGGGACTGGGAGACTAGTCAGGATTAAGACAAAGATGAACTGAGCAAAGTACAGAGAGATTCCTGATAAAAAACGTGCTCCAGAGCGCTCAGAACCTCAGACTGGGAAACCTCACCTTCCAACAGGACAACGATCCTAAGCACACAGCCAAAACAACGCAGGAGAAGTCTCTGAATGTCCTTGAATGGCCCAGCCAGAGCCCAAACTTGAACCCGATCAAACATCTCTGGAGAGACCTGAAAATAGCTGCGCAGCAACGCTCCCATCCAACCTGACATAGCTTGAGAGGATCTGCAGAGAAGAACAGGAGAAGGGGGCAGTTGAAATCGCAGTTGAAATCGGCTCAGGGGCTAAATTTTATTTGTTTTTTGCATTGGACTTATATTGAATTCTGCTTATACAAACGCGCTCTACCACAATAACAATGGAGGATTCTCAGAGGAGGAAGGGGAGGCCCATCCTCAGTGAATTTACTTATAAGAAAAATAGTGAAACATTAACAAACCTCTCTGGGATAGGCGTCCCGCTAGCGGGACAACTTCCGATGAAACTGGAGGGTGCGCAATTCAAATAAATAATCATAAAAATTATGGATATTAAACATGTATGTACATACAAGTGTCTTATATCGGTTGAAAGCTTCAATTCTTGTTAATCTAACTGCACTGTCCGATTTACAGTAGTCGTTTCTATTGACTCCTCAGATACCCTAAAATGTAATCAAACTACAATATTTAATACGGAAAGAAGTATGTTCAATAGGAAACCGATATTAGCAGGTGCGTCTTGTCTTCCTCGTGCGCCCAAACACAAATTTCCAATATTGTGTCCCAGTACTAAAACTCATATTTCTTACTTGTTTTGGAAAAAACAAGCCTGAAACCTTGAACATAGAGTGCTGACACCCTGTGGTGTGTTTTCTTTCCAATGGTACCAATTATATGCATATACTGTCACCAGGGCCTGAGCAACAGGCAGTTTACTTTGGGCATGTCAGTCAGGCGGAAATTGAGAAAAAAGGACCCTAGGCTGAAGAAGTTTTAAAAAAGTTATCATTTTTAGATAAAACTATACTAAATATATTCACCTCACCAAATAATTGACTAAAACACTGTTTTGCAATGAAGGTCTACAGTAGCCTCAACAGCACTCTGTAGGGTAGCACCATGGTGTAGCCAGAGAACAACTAGTTCAGTCCTCCTCTGGGTACATTGACTTCAATACAAAACCTAGGAGGCTTGTGGTTCTCACCCCCTTCCGTAGACTGACACAGTAATTATCTAGGGCTGTGGCATTCACAAAATCTTGTCAGTGGGTGATTGTCAAGCAAATAACTGCCGGTCTCACTGTAATTGACTGTTAATTAACAAACACATTTAGCATCTCCTGGCTTCCACACATAGCATACAAGCCACTGACGCAGAACTTTGGAACATCTACATTTTAAAAAGTCTAATAAATCCAGGTAATGTAGCCTACACCTTCACACTAAACCCATTATTTATTTTAAACAGGTCTAAAGAAGCATGATATTAAGAAAATGTCATATTTCAGAAGAACAGAATAGCATCCTCTGAGTTGTCCTTATGTTTGTAATGAATACTCAGGGAGAAAAAGGTGTGGATTCACACGCAGAGCATGGCAGATGTTTATTACGCCTTCGCAGAAGAACAAAGCTGATTAAAATAGAAAGGATATTTTCTCCAAACAACTTGAGGGAGTGCGGTTAACAAAGAAACAGGTCCTCCTATATGCTTAATTTAGAGTTATTAATGCAACTTTAGTTGTAACACAAACATCTGGCTATATGTTTGGATTTTTAATACATGTTAAGTTGCATGATGTGACTCTAATGATGATTTGAAAAAAGTTGCTTGAAAGGCATGAGCTCAGATTTTTGTGCAGGCTGTACACACTACATCAGTCACTCATTCAGTCCCAGGCCTACCGGAAGGGTGTACCCTGACCCCTCAGTCCCAGGCCTACCAGAAGGGTGTCCCCTGACCCCTCAGTCCCAGGCCTACCAGAAGGGTGTCCTCTGACCCCTCAGTCCCGGCCTACCAGAAGGGTGTCCTCTGACCCCTCAGTCCCAGGTCTACCAGAAGGGTGTCCTCTGACCCCTCAGTCCCAGGCCTACCAGAAGGGTGTCCTCTGATCCCTCAGTCCCAGGCCTACCAGAAGGGTGTCCTCTGATCCCTCAGTCCCAGGCCTACCAGAAGGGTGTCCTCTGACCCCTCAGTCCCAGGCCTACCAGAAGGGTGTCCTCTGACCCCTCAGTCCCAGGCCTACCAGAAGGGTGTCCTCTGACCCCTCAGTCCCAGGCCTACCAGAAGGGTGTCCTCTGACCCCTCAGTCCCAGGCCTACCAGAAGGGTGTCCTCTGACCCTTCAGTCCCAGGCCTACCAGAAGGGTGTCCTCTGATCCCTCAGTCCCAGGCCTACCAGAAGGGTGTCCTCTGACCCCTCAGTCCCAGGCCTACCAGAAGGGTGTCCTCTGACCCTTCAGTCCCAGGCCTACCAGAAGGGTGTCCTCTGATCCCTCAGTCCCAGGCCTACCAGAAGGGTGTCCTCTGACCCCTCAGTCCCAGGCCTACCAGAAGGGTGTCCTCTGATCCCTCAGTCCCAGGCCTACCAGAAGGGTGTCCTCTGACCCCTCAGTCCCAGGCCTACCAGAAGGGTGTCCTCTGACCCCTCAGTCCCAGGCCTACCAGAAGGGTGTCCTCTGACCCCTCAGTCCCAGGCCTACCAGAAGGGTGTCCTCTGACCCCTCAGTCCCAGGCCTACCAGAAGGGTGTCCTCTGACCCTTCAGTCCCAGGCCTACCAGAAGGGTGTCCTCTGATCCCTCAGTCCCAGGCCTACCAGAAGGGTGTCCTCTGACCCCTCAGTCCCAGGCCTACCAGAAGGGTGTCCTCTGACCCTTCAGTCCCAGGCCTACCAGAAGGGTGTCCTCTGATCCCTCAGTCCCAGGCCTACCAGAAGGGTGTCCTCTGACCCCTCAGTCCCAGGCCTACCAGAAGGGTGTCCTCTGACCCCTCAGTCCCAGGCCTACCAGAAGGGTGTCCTCTTTGTGGAGCGATTCAGCTGCGCTGCATGTTTTCACTGACGCAGTCCTGAAACAAGAGATCAACACATCAATTATTGGACTCAAACAGCAGCTGGAGGATGTATGCAACGGCCTGAGAGAGAAATCATTGAAATAACTTGTTGATTGTGTCAAACATGTCAGACAATACATTCTGGTGCGATGTAAATGTGTTTTCCTTGTTGATTTGATTACAATATTTGGAAGAACAGATATCTAAAACCGTTGTATGGTATTGACTCTTGTCCTCAGTGCCAGAGCTATGGGTAGTGGGAAAAACTCCCTGTCAGGCATGGGCTCATCGAGTCTGGGTGGATCCTTCAGTGGAATGCCATTTTTGATTGCAATGTTGTGGAGCACACTGCAAGCCTTGACAATGTAACAAACCTAATAAAGGAATTTGCACATTGTATTGCATTCACGTAATGGGATTTGAAGGAATGTCATTTCAGAGGCAAACCTTGCTAGGCTAGTATTGCAGTGTGCCTCCTGTCCCAGACAAGCACAACGCCCTTTCAGCAGGCCTATGGTGCGCTCCACTGTTGTTCTTGTGTGTGCGTGGGCTTGGTTGTACCTTGACTCTTGTTGGTTTGAGGGGTTTGTGAGGGGAGTCAACAGCCATGTTTTTAATGGGTAGCCCTGGTCTCCTGCAGTTATGAAACACACCATTCAGATATTGTTTCCCAGTAGAGGTCGAACATGGCAAATAAAACCTTGAAAATAAAAACATAAGTCACTTACCAATAAGCCATCCATCCTCAACAGCTCCTTCCTGGAGGCCGACTGAACTGTTCCGCACAATGAATGAATCGTGTCCCACCTGGCCATTTGGCCACTACATTCAACAAAGCCAAATGTGAATCACGCACATCACACCTGCACATTGACAGAATGGAAACCTTATCTTTTGACGAAGTTGAATTCATTCAGTGATGGTGCTTTTATTGCGATGTGGGTGCAGTCAACTGCTGCAATGACATTAGGAAATCCAGCTATGGTATGGAAATCCCTCACTCTGGCCTGTTGCACAGCAGTGTACGGAAACTGCATGTATTGTGGGGGTCAATGAAATAATGCCATGAAGGACTGCAGGCAATATTCGACTCATGGTTGGTTGTGCAATGCCAGACCGATCCGCAATCTCCCGTTGGAATGTTCCAGTGGCCAAAAATCCCAGGGTGGAGCAGACTTGGGTATGCACTGGGATGGCATTGGTGCATTTTGTCTCCCTTTCTAATACTGGAGAGAGTTGGTTGCAGAGATACAATAAAATATGCCTTGAAAAACTTAATCTACTAATAAGCCAAGCATCACTCTCAGCCAAAACATCTGCACGCTCATTGAAAACACGCTCCCTGCGTAATGCAGCTTGTGCCAGATCCTCCAGTAATGCAAGATTTGCCATTTTGGACAAGTCACAATGCCTTAGTGTTGCCTTTTATATTATTTAACTGGTTTCACTAAATTGCCTCCAACCTTACATTCCACTCTATTTCTAATTGATTTTATTATTTGACTTAAATGGTTTCATGTTTATGAATTCGATAGCACCCTGAGAAAAATATTAGTAGCTTAAGTGTCTAGAAAAGAAATACGAAATAAACGATTCATGTATTGTCTTTTTTCTTCATATTTTTATGATTTGGTCCAGTATGTCAATCCTTTCTCCATTTGGTGGATGGTATTTCATTAGCAGTTTGACTTTTCTACCACAAGGTGCTGTGGGTACGCATGGTTAGAGGTGTGCTTCAATTTACACACAATCTCAAGTATAAGTACAAATTGATCAATTCCACACATTCTCAAGTATAAGTAAGAATTGATCAATCCCACACATTCTCAAGTATAAGTACAAATTGATAAATCCCATACATTGCTTAGAAATGATTGCACACATGGTTTATGAACCTTTCTGTTAATTTGCAACATTGATAAATGAGGGCCCAGGTCTTTCTCACAGGCTACAAGTGAAGACAGACACATCAGGGACGCAACTGCGTGTGTCCTTATCCAATTCCGAGGTACATATTGCAGATATTGGAAGAACTGTCCACATTTACTTTTCATCAGCCAACAAGATGAGTAGGCCTAACAAACAGCAAAAGCACTAGCCTATGTCCATCTACTATCCCCCATAGAAGGTTGACCTATTCTACTCTATGTGAGAAATAAATGTTCCAAACATAGTCTGGGACAGTGGTGTGATGCAATAGATCCCTATGTGGCTGACACAACAGATCAGAACGTTTAGCTTAAAATGTTGATAAACTATTAGGCTATTCACATTATAAGTGCAACAATGCGCACATGGTAGAAGCATTAAGAGCAAATGTTCCATGAGCAGAAAACACCATTATCAAAAGTTATCGCAAATGCAATTATGCATGTAATTATTTTATTATAAAGTTGCATTTTTATGGTGAAAATGATCTTCCCCAAACTTGAAACTCACACGCTGCTTATGTATGCCAGTTAGGCTCTACACCCCTTGTAAAGTGGATAGTTGTGATACAAACCTTATTAAAACATATAGGCCTATGGGTGTGCAACTATGATTAGAAAAAGTCGCACAAAATGCATTGTTTCTTGTGTTGGGTATCATTCACAAGTGATAATATATCATTCACAAGTGATAAGCTAATATTGTTACCCATCAAACTGTTCTTGATTTAATCGTCTTTACATACACTAAATAATATATGTGTGAAATTTGTTTTGATTTAGAATGGACCATTATCATGCACCTGTATTGAAACAGGAGCAGTGGGGAAAAAAAACATGTCATCTATGCACTTAAATAGCGAATGGAGGATGCTTTTCCCCGTGGTTTATTTTCATGCCAGCCAGGTAGGCTATACTCCTGTTGTATAAGCAATGTGCTTAATATTAGGAAAGTTGAGAAATAAATATTGTAGGCCTAGCCTATAGAAAGCTGATACTCCTCTTTTTAGTAGAGGCCATCACTCTTTTTTTAATTGCGCAATTGCATAGCCTATAGAAATGCTGTGCAACATCTCATGGGCTCTCATGAAGTGTTTGAATAGATTTTCGGATACATTTGCATTGATGTCAGAGTGATTAGAGGGACAATAGATTGCTGATTACGAGGCAGTTAGCAAGTTTGTTAGTCTACCAATGACCAGCAGCAGCATCAGTGCTTGGAGAAGCCTAATTACTGTGATTAAACAGTCACATGGAATTTGACTGCCTTCATGACTCTTGACCGCCGGTGTGGCAATAATCTCGTCACAGCAATAGCACGAATTATGACAACTTCCAGGGGATGTCCTCCAACCTATCAGTGCTCTTGCAGCATGAACTGACATGTTGTCCACCCAATCAAAGGATCAGAGAATGAATCTAGTACTGAAATCATAAGCTACAGCTAACTAGCACTGCAGTTCATAAAATGTGGTGAGTAGTTGACTCAAAGAGAGAGAAAGACAACAGTTGAACAGTTTTAGACAAATTCATTTCTTAAAAAATGAAGTAGAAGCAGAGAGAGAGAGAAAGATATTTTGTTGTATATTTTTCCACTTTCAGTCTCACTTACTTAGCTAGCCAATGCAGCTAGCTAGTTTAATCTACATAAAACACCCAGCTCAAACAGAGAGGGGTGCTACGTTAGCTAGCTGGCTATGTCTGTTCAACAGTGGAACTCTTCCATGTCAATGTAAGCTTTGAGTTTTATAAATGTATTGCCACCGGGCCTGCCGGTGTAACTGCTAAACTGCTTGCTGACTGTACACTGTACTGCATGTGTTACTGTTGATTGTGACGTTAGGTAATAGGGTAATAACGGTGAAGGCTATGTGTTGTGGATAGCGGTTATGATATGAAGGTTTGGCTTGGAAAGTTTTTTTTGCCTGGTCACAGACAGCTGATGTGTTTTGCACTGAAGACCACAAGGAAAGGGAAAAGGTGAGAGGAGAAGAGCATGTTGATGTGAGAAGGAATTATACAACGATCAAAGGGATCATGCTGTTTGTATGTGGCTGCTATGACAGTGAACTGTGTTTGCATGTGATCAGGGTGTCATGAACCCACTATTTCGTGGCAACAGAGGGCTCTCAAGGGGTGGTCACGAGAGTGCTCAGGGAGGTGTGTGGGGGTTTCCATCGGTGTGACTACTGTGGAAAGTCCAGACCAGGTCTCCACCGTGCGCATCCCCTCAGAATATGGCGATTTGGCTCTTGCCTTTTGTAAGAAGAGGGCGACTAAATTACCACCTCATCGACGGGGGGATTGTGCAATAAATCTCCTGGTAGACGCAGCACTTCCCAGGAGTCACGTGTATCCTCTGTCACAGGAGGAGACGGTGGCTATGGAAACATTTGTCTCCGAATCCCTGGGGCAGGGATACATTCAGCCCTCCACTTCACCTGCCTCCTCAAGTTCCTTTTTTGTGAAGAAGAAGGATGGGGGTCTGCGCCCGTGTATTGACTATCGAGGGATCATTCAGATCACTGTGAGGTACAGCTACCCGCTGCCTCTCATAGCCAGTGCGATCGAGTCAATGCACTGCGCTTCTTCACAAAATTAGATCTCAGGAGCGCTTACAACCTGATGCGTATCCGGGAGGGGGACGAGTGGAAGATGGCATTTAATACCACCGCAGGGCACTATGAGTACCTCGTCATGCTGTACGGGTTGATGAATGCTCCATCAGTCTTCCAGTCCTTTGTTGATGAGATTTTTAGGGACCTGCACCGGCAGGGTGTAGTGGTGTATATTGATGACATTCTGATATACTCCGCTACATGCGCCGAGCATGTGTCCCTGGTGCGCAGGGTGCTTGGTCGACTGTTGGAGCATGACCTGTACGTCAAGGCTGAGAAATGTCTGTTCTTCCAACAGTCTGTCTCCTTCTTAGGGTACCGCATTTCCACGTCAGGGGTGGAGAGGGAGAGTGACCGCATTTCAGCCGTGCGTAATTGGCCGACTCCCACCACGGTAAAGGAAGTGCAGCGGTTTCTGGGGTTTGCCAACTACTACCGGAGGTTTATCCAGGGTTTTGGTCAGGTAGCAGCTCCCATTACCTCACTGCTGAAGGGGGGACCGGTGCGGCTGCAGTGGTCAGCTGAGGTCGGACAGGGCTTTTGGTCACCTGAAGGCTCTGTTTACCTCGGCTTGCGTGCTGGCTCATCCGAATCCATCTTTGGCGTTCATAGTGGAGGTGGACGCGTCCGAGGCTGGAATAGGAGCCATGTTCTCTCAGCGCTCTGGCACGCCACCAAAGCTCCGCCCCTGTGCTTTATTTTCGAAGAAGCTCAGCCAGGGGAGGACAACTATGATGTGGGGGCGTGGAGGCATTGGCTTGAGGGGGCTAAACACCCTTTTCTCATCTGGACTGACCACCGCAATCTGGAGTACATCCAGGCAGCGAGGAGACTGAACCCTCACCAGGCAAGGTGGGTTATGTTCTTTACCCATTTTGTGTTCACTCTATCCTACAGACCAGGTTCCCAGAAGGCAGACGCACTGTCCCAGATGTATGACATAGAGGAGAGGTCCATGATCACACTCCCATAATTCCGGCCTCTTGCCTGATGGCACCGGTGGTGTGGGAGCTGGACGCGGACATTGAGCGGGCGTTACGCACAGAGCCCACTCCCCCCCCCCCCCCTCCCCCCAGTGTCTTGCTGGACGCCTGTACGTTCCGTCTGCTGTCCACGACCGTTTGATCTATTGGGCCTACACGTCACCCTCCTCTGGTCATCCTGGCATCGGTCGGACGGTGCGTTGCCTTAGTGGGAAGTACTGGTGGTCCACCTTGGCCAAGGACGTGAGGGTTTATGTTTCCTCCTGCTTGGTGTGCGCCCAGTGCAAGGCTCCCAGGCACTTGCCCAAAGGGAAATTACAACCCTTACCCGTAACGCAACGGCCGTGGTCGTACCTGTCGGTGGACTTCCTGACAGATCTTCCCCCCTCACAGGGCAACACCACGATCCTGGTCGTTGTGGATCGGTTTTCTAAGTCCTGCCGTCTCCTCCCTTCGCCCTGTGGCTCTACAGACTGCGGAGGCCCTGTTCACACACTTCTTCCGGCACTACGGGGTGCCTGAGGACATAGTTTCTGATTGGGATCCTCAGTTCACGTTTAGAGTCTGGAGAGCGTTCGTGGAACGTCTGGGGGTCTCGGTTAGCCTCACCTCAGGTTTTCCCCCCGAGAGTAACGGGCAGGTGGAGAGAGTAAACCAGGATGTGGGTATGTTTCTGCGGTCATATTGTCAGGACCGGCCGGGGGAGTGGGCGGCGTTCATCCCCTGGGCAGAGATGGCCCAAAACTCACTCCGCCACTAACCTTTCTCCTTACCAGTGTGTACTGGGGTATCAGCCGGTTCTGGCACCTTGGCATCAGAGCCAGATCGAAGCTCCTGCGGTGGACGAATGGTTTAAGCGCTCGGAGGAGACCTGGGACGCCGCCCATGTGCACCTACAATGGGCAGTGAGGCGGAAAAAGGCTAGCGCCGACCGGCAATGGCTAGTAGACCGGCGACACCGACCGCCGCCTGAACAGTCGGCGGTGCCCATCTACTAGCCATTGCCGATCCACTTTTTTTCCCCCTTTGGTTTTGTCTTTGTTTTCACACACCTGTTTTCCATTTCACAATCATTTGTTCCTGTATTTAAACCCTCTGTTTCCCCCATGGTTTTGTGCGGGATTATTACATGTTCAGTTAGGTTTATTTTGATGGCTGGTTTTTTGACGGGTGCTGTGTTCACCCGTGCTTTATCTTTACCGTCTTGTTTTGGTCAAGTGTAATTGTTACCTTGTTGAGTAAAGTACGTTGCTCACTCATTCTGCTCTCCAGCGCCTGACTTCATGCACCAGCTACACTCACCTTCTGACACAGGGGTGTATTCATTCCGCCAATTCTGTTGAAAAACATTTCTAAACAGAACGAAACGGGGATAAATATACCTTAATTTGTCCAAAAGAAACTATTTTTTGCAACTGTTGGACTAATGATTGTACCCTAGATCAGCTAGATGCGGGCACGAGTGTGCAAGGCGGTATTGAATGTGTCAGTGTCTGTCACCTTGATTACTCAAATTTCTCTCAACCTGTGCACCTACGTTGTAAATATTCATTCTTAGGGTAGGTTGTAGCAACCTCGTGATAGGTGTAGGGAACATTTGAGTATCATGTAGTAGCCTAAACTTACCGATGTTACATTGAGCTGGGCGAATGGATGATGAATGACAGTCATCCAATATGCTGTAATAGAAATAAGGCCATGCTCAACAACAACAAAAAATCATCCTCCCTCATCTTAAATGTCACCGACTGCCACTGCACAATAAACATAAAGTTTAAATGCAGAGACTCTGAAATCTATAGCCTATCTCTGCTGCGCTGTATCAGCACAATGGACAGCGCCCTACAACAAGGCCATTTGGTAAAGAATATAGGCTACAAAACAGATACAGATAGATAGATAAACAGATAGATAGATAGATAGATAGATAGATAGATAGATAGATAGATAGATAGATAGATAGATAGATAGATAGATAGATAGATAGATAGATAGATAGATAGATAGATAGATAGATAGGCTGTTTGTAATAGGGGAATTGCACTAAGTGAATGCAGGTGTACACACAGCTTTCTTACCAAAATAATTTAAACTAAATGCTGAAAGTAGTAGCGTAGTTATTCATGCATGCAAACAAAAATACTGAATACCAGTTTGGCTTAGAATAGCAACAATTTGAACAAATGAATGTGACTAGAACAAAACAGAGATACAAAGTAGTAGGCCTCGTAAAACAAAAGGCTATTGGATTCGGGTTTGGCCGGGGTAGGCAGTCATTGTAAATAATCATTTATTCTTAACTAACTTGCCTTGTTAAATAAAGGTTAAATAAAAAAATGTAAATATTTAATAAAAAAATTTAAAAGTGGTCCGAAACCTGAATACCGACACGAGGGTCAAGCAAATTCCCCTCTAAGACAATCACTGGTACAGCTGATTAGCTGTCTTGAGTCAAATATCTAGAAAAACTAATCTAAGTGAGACTGTCCTACAACACTCATCATCAATGGGAACCATCGAGATAGCTGGCTAGCTATCTTCCAGACAAAACAACAGTAGAAGATGGGAAAGGGGAGACCCCCATACAAGCTTGCCACTGAAAGGCCAACAACCTTCCTAAGGAGGGCTGGTTCCGGCAGAGATAAATGGCAAACAAAGGCATTCACACATAAATACATTCATGATTTTTTTTATTCCAAACAGGCAGCGGTTCATGTGTAAACTATATGATTACTTTGAGAATAGTTCTGAAATGTATCGAAGATAAGTGTATTTTTTTTTTCTCTCTCTCTCCCTCTCCATGTGGTTGAGTAAAAGCACCATATTGTGTCAGTCCGCTAGGGACCTTTGTCTCATGTATTATGGGTGTTTGTTTATTTATGTTTATTTACTAGTTAGCTAGTAAAAAAAGAATTAAACCAATTTGTGTACTACTGAATCATGAGTAAGGCTGGGTTTTTTGCAGATGGATGAGGTTACAACTGTTCAGAATGATATGATAAGAGGTAATGATTAATAAGAGGTCAGTTTATAAGGTCTATATCTATTATATCGATAGAGTTTAATTTGGGAGATGGTAACTATTTAAACAACCTCTTCCGTGGAGCCCCAAGTTCCTAATGAGTTAATTGTTACATGATGAATTTAATCGGGTAACAGTTAAACATAGTTAGTGGATTAAATAAATAACATTCATCAGATCAATAAAAGTAAAGTCACAACACTAGCTAACCAACAGCTGTAATGATGTATTTGAGAGACAACAAGTGCTCATTGTGCAAATGTATTTATGTTTTCAATAAACATTGGAAATTAAATATAGCTTCTGTCAACAATCTAAGCCAACCCCGTCTGTTTTGCCTTATAGTTGCACACCTGGCAGATTTGTTGCAAAACAACCAACCTGTCTATGGCACGAAATATCCACTGCGCCCTATCAGCACCTTGGACAGCGTCCTACATATTAAAGCAAGATTTTTGATAAACCAAGCAGCTAGATTGTTTCAATCTTATCTTTTCAAAAGACTTGCAGCCTCCTTGATGCTCTGTGGAACTTCCTGAGTAATCAATCAATCCATTCTCCCCTAAATCTTATTGTAAGAGCCCTCTCAAATGTCAGTTGGATTAGTTGAGCTTTCCTCGAGTGTAGCATGCTTTTTCTGTGCTGACTGAAAAAGTTTGTCAAAGTGGAAAATGAGTTCTCGCATGTAGCTGTGGACGCCCCAAAAGTCAGTTCATGTTTCAGTGCAGTAAACATTGTCGGCATAGCAGAGAGCGGCCCAGAGAATCGTTGCAGGATATCAAGTAGGGTCCATTTGTCCACATTGGAGCCAGAGCGGGCGATTTCAGCAAAAACTGCAGAGTGACACTAAACTCAGCTTTCACCAAATCTGTTTTGCTTTGATCAGCAGTGGTTTCACCTTTTTCACATCTAGAAAGTGGCTCTCTGGGTCAAGGGCACACAGGGCCTCCTCAGCTGGCTGTTGCGTTCTCTGAATTGTTCTGACATTTCACCAACGACAGCATCCAACGTGCTGAAGAACAGTCTTTTACACTCAGTCTCTTCTCCTCTGTCCTGCTGGCCTACTGTACTGTCCACCATGTATTGCTGGAGATTTGTACTTACATAATGTCATAATTTGATTGGAGCTGGTGGTGGTGTGTAAGTAGCACTGCACTGTGCCCCAATGGCTTCAAAGGAACTCGCTGTCGCACCTCAGCTTCTCAACATACTCCAATGCACAGCCGACCACTTTGACTCCAGTGTAAAGATCCATTGCTTTTGCCTGGAGTAGTTTGTTTGGAGGATCGAGAAGACTGAACATTTTGTACACCATGGTGGTTGTAAACTTAAAGCTGGGATCCGTCACCGCCTTCAGCAGCCCTGTAGCCTCGAGTCTTACTTCTGTGTTGTAGGAACACATTCATTCGAAGTCAGAGAGGAACTTCACACTGCCATCACAACTTTTAACAACAACACAGTAGCCAGGATTCCAGTCCACCTTTGATCCAGTAGTCTTTTCGAGGTTTCTCTGGTGTACAGGGTAACCATTGTTGGTTTATTTAAGAACCTGTAGAGTGAGTCACAGACATTATAAAAGTCTTCCAGTGCTATTTCAGATTACATTGCGTAATCGACCACTAAGTGAGTCTGGTGGTTTTAACAGTGAATATATGGCACTTCTCTGTTTACTTTGTCCTGCAATATTCTCTGCATACCCCCCTTTTTACCTGACATCACACTCACGCCGTCATAACATTGACTAAGTATGTTTTCTGTGTCAATGCCTACCTTTGTTAGCTCGGTAAGAACAAGGTTTGTAAGTGATAAAGCATCACAGTATTTTGAAGTTGCCATTCATTTTCATTAGATTATAGTCATTTAGCAGACGCTCTTGTCCATAATGACTTACAGTACATTCGGAACGTATTCACACCCCTTGACTTTTTCCACATTTTACTATGTTACAGCCTTATTCTAAAATGGATTGAATAAAACAATCTATCCTCATCAATCTACACACCACAATACCCCATAATGACAAAGCAAAAACAAAATATTGGAAATCTTTGCTAATTTATTAGAAATAAAAAACATAGATACCTTATTTACATAAGCATTCAGACCCTTTTCTCTGAGATTTGAGCTCAGATGCATCCTGTTTCCATTTATCATCCTTGAGATGTTTCGACAACTTGATTGGAGTCCACCTGTGGTAAATTCAATTAATTAGACATGATTTGGAAAGGCCCACACCTGTCTATATAAGGTCCCACAGTTGACAGAGCATGTCAGAGCAGAAACAAAGCCATGAGGTTGAAGGAATTCTCCGTAGAGCTCTGAGACAGAATTGTGTTGAGGCACAGATCTGGGGAGGGGTACCAAAACATGATCAATGGAAACGTGATGCACCTGAGCTCAATTTCGAGTCTTATAGTAAACGGTCTGAATCGTTATGTAAGTAAGGTATCTGTTTTTTGTTTTTTTAATAAATTAGCAAACATTTCTAAAAACCTGTTTTCGCGTTGTCATTGTGGGCTATTATGTGTAGATTGATGAGGGATTTTTTTAAATATACATTTTAGAATAAGGCTGTAACATAATAAAATGTGGAAAAAGTCAAGCGGTCTGAATACTTTCAGAATGCACGTGGGGATATTTGTGTTGACACCGATGTTTCCATAGCACTTCAAACTAGTTTTTCTTTCCACAGTGCAGTGCATTTCAAATGCTTTTTGTATGATAACTGCCTAGCAAATCCAAAATCGTTGGTACAATCAATAGCATTCATCCAGTTAAAATACTCAGCTTGAGCAAAGTCCTTGTCTGCGTTAGCATTGGATCCAACAGAGAACTTTCGACATGGGAAACAAAATTCTGCATCAAGCAAGTATTCCGGGCACTCTCTTCCTATGAAGCAGTTGCTATTAAATTAATGTTTTTGGACAGAACCTGCGGCAAGGGTAGGATTTTAGAATTTTAGGATAACCTGGGCTGGCTCCTCCAATACTGCTGGGCTTGGCCGTCACCTCGGTGGTTTGATGCTGCTTGCAACTGCTCATCACTCTCCTTCTCCATTGTTTGGGTACTTTGGCAAAGCCAATTTCTGATATCCATCGTGGCAGATTAGCTGGTTTGAGCTAGCTAAATAACACTTTGTACAGCTAGCTAAGAAGCAAACTAACTTGGTAATGGTGTGGTGTGAAGCAGCTTCAACAGTAAACTTATAAATCAAAATAAAATAGTACATGCGGAAGTGTATCATGTTTTTCCCCCACTTTTCATGGAAACCCAAAGGAGTCATACCTAACCGCCCAGTGGCTGTCCATACCCCTGCTACACACACACTGTGGTGCAATCTGTCCATTGTGATGTCGCATTGGAGATTAAGATTTTAATATTTTTTTAATTTAATTTATTTTTTTGTGTGTGAATTTTACTCCTTTTTCTCCCCAATTTCGTGGTATCCAATTGTTTAGTAGCTACTATCTTGTCTCATCGCTACAACTCCCATACGGGCTCGGGAGAGACGAAGGTTGAAAGTCATGCGTCCTCCGATACACAACCCAACCAAGCCGCACTGCTTCTTAACACAGCGCCATCCAACCCGGAAGCCAGCCGCACCAATGTGTCAGAGGAAACACCATGCACCTGGCAACCTTGGTTAGTGCGCACTAGAGATGAACGTACTTTGGTGCGAAAAGTGCAAATACATCCCAGAACAACAGCAAAGGACCATGTGAAGATGCTGGAGGAAACAGGTACAAAATAATCTATGTCCACAGTAAAATGAGTCCACTATCGACATAACCTGAAAGGCTGCTCAGCAAGGAAGAAGCCACTGCTCCAAAACCACCACAAAAAAGCCAGACTACGGTTTACAACTGCACATGGGGACAAAGACTGTACTTTTAAGAGAAATGTCCTCTGGTCTGATGAAACAATAATAGAACTGTTTGGCCATAATGACCATTATTATGTTTGGAAGAAAAGAGGGGAGGCTTGCAAGCCGAAGAACACCCATCCCAACCGTGAAGCACGGAGGTGGCAGCATCATGTTGTGGAGGTGCTTTGCTGCAGGAGGGACTGGTGCACTTCACAAAATAGATGGCACCATGAGGAAGGAAAATTATGTGGATATATTGAAGCAACATCTCAAGACATCAGTCAAAGCTTGGTCACAAATGGGTCTTCCAAATGGACAATGACCCCAAGCATACTTCCAAAGTTGTGGCAAAATGGCTTAAGGACAACAAAGTCAAGGTATTGGAGTGACCATCACAAAGCCCTGACCTCAATCCCATAGAAAATTTGTGGGCAGAACTGAAAAAGCGTGTGCGAGCAAGGAGGCCTACAAACTTAACAAAATTCACCCAACTTATTTTGGGAAGCTTGTGGAAGGCTACCCGAAACGTTTGACCCAAGTTAAACATTTTAAAGGTAATGCTACCAAAAACGTCTGACTCACTGGGAATGTGATGAAAGAAATAAAAGCTGAAATAAATCATTCTCTCTCCTATTATTCGGACATTTAACATTCTTAAAATAAAGTGGTGATCCTAACTGACCTAAGACGGGGAACTCTTACTAGGATTAAATGTCAAGAATTGTGAAACACTGAGTTTAAATGTATTTGTCTAAGGTGTATGTAAACTTCCGACTTCAACTGTACTTAGTTTTACCTGCATTCAATACTAATTGCAATACTAATTTCTGTAATACAATGAAGGTAGACTGTAGTTCATATAGAGCCTGGTCAATCATGGGGCAACCTGCACATCTGTTGTTGTTTTTTCTGTTACTGCCACACACACACCATCTCTCCTCACGGAACTCTTGTCTCCCTGGATGCAACTTCTGCCTGCTCATTGGCTGAAGCGGAGAATGCCCTTGCCGCCGGTTGGCTCAAAGTCTGTCCACTTTGTTTTGACATATAAGTGTAACTGTTGATCTGAACTGTGGCGTACGAATAGCCGTCCCACAAATGACAAACCCCGCACCCCATCCTGCACAGAGTGGATTCAGACAGCGATGTACATAGATCCTGTCCTGCTAGAGAGCCTATATACCTTACAGGTTAATATCCTAACATATTTTAGTTCATATATTATAAGCCTAACATTTCTACAGCGAATAGGAGAAAATATTTTTCTGATATTCTAGTGGATATTAAATGAAATTTTTGTTCAATCTCCTCTTTGTATTTGAAGAAGAAAAAGGCTCACCATGCTCTCTGCTTGTCTGGAGTTCCTGGGGATGGGGTTGTGCCTAGTGGGCTCGCTCCTGGTCATGATCGCGTGCGGGCTGCCCATGTGGAAGGTGACGGCGTTCATCGATATGAATATCGTGGTCGCGCAGACCAACTGGGACGGGCTCTGGATGTCATGCGTGGTGCAGAGCACCGGCCAGATGCAGTGCAAGATGCACGACTCGGTGCTGGCGCTCAGCCATGATCTGCAGACAGCGCGCGCCCTCACGGTGATCTCGGCGGTTCTTGGGGTGGCGGGGCTGGCGGTGACTATTGCCGGGGCGCAGTGCACTAACTGTATCAAGACCGAATTGGTGAAAGCAAAAGTGGTGCACGCCGGTGGGGTGGTCTACATAATCAGCGGTCTATTGGTATTGGTTCCCCTCTGTTGGATGGCCAATAACATCATAGTAGACTTTTACAACCCAGATGTGTCCTCGTCCAAGAAGAGGGAGATAGGAGCGGCCATCTATATCGGCTGGGCCGCCACAGCCCTGCTCCTTCTGGGGGGAACCATGCTGTGCTGCTCCTGTCCCCAGCGAGGCAAGAGTGCCTATCCCATCAAGACCATCTCGGCCAACGGAGACTTCGACAAGAGACATTATGTGTAGGTGATGAAAAGAGAGTTTTGCGCACATCCAAACTTGCCACAGGAGCCGGACAGACAAGTTAATGTCTACCCTTCTTGTTTGATGCCCATCACATACGTTATCTTTATTGTGGTCACCTAGAACGGAGGCTTTGATAAGGGAAATTATGTGTAGGCTAGACGATATCAGGATACTTTTTTTCATTTGGTTTGATTGTCTGTTATGCATGCCGACTTCACCAAACTTTAACTTCCTCAGTTTGAAATCAGTGTATATTTTTTTCGAACATATATTTCTGTGTGTTGTAGGCTACACCGTTGTGTAGGGGTCTGGCGACCAGAAAATAAAAACAGAAATGTTGCCAATGAAGCCATACACACCGAGAGCGCAGCTAACCAAGGTTACATTTTTGGTTGATCTTCAAGCTATCCATTGTGTAGCGTTTTTTATAAACTCTTGTATTTGCATATTACTATTTCATCAGTATTATATAGGCTAAAGGTAAAGGTAAAGATGTTTTAAATGTTGATGTTATCATTTGACACTAGGCTATTGTCTGGCCAGAGTGGTCTGTCAAGTCTGTGTGCTCTGTGAATAAAGCATATTGTTCTCAACTGGCTTTAGTGTCTGCATGTAAGTTGTAAATAGCTACATACATAGAAGCAGGGACTGGTTTTCAACATAGTTAATAACTTTAGGTTCCCACACTGGACGTGTCCTTTGTAAGCAGTGAATGCTACTCAGAACAATGTGCCCTCATATGATGATAAAATGAGCTTATTTGCATTTGAATGCTGTTGTATTGTACTGTATAACTAGCTGATTGTGGACCTATCTGTTTTCCTGGCCCTCTTTAAACTATTGGGCAATTGATGTTTTATAATAAAAATGAAATCACAAACCCCCTTGTGTTTCTGTGTAGTATTATTGTCTGTTACATGTGCATTAGGCTATTTTTATTCTAATAGTATGTACTATTGACTGTTTATTAAGCACAGTTCACAATACAGTTCCAGTTGCATTACTGAGGTTTCTCTACATTGACCTTCTACCACACACACAAACATACAATATATAGTGCATTCGGAAAGTATTCAGACCCTTTCACTTTTTCCACATTTTGTTACATTACAACCTTATTCCGAAATTGATTAAATAAAAAATGATCCTCATCAAACTACACACAATACCCCATAATGATGAAGTGAAAACCGTTTTTAAGAACTTCTTGCACATTTATTGAAAACAAAAAACACAAATTCCTTATTTACATAAGTATTCAGTCTCTTTGCAATGACTCAAAATTGAGCTCAGGTGCATCCTGTTTCCATTGATCATCCTTGAGATGTTTCTACAGCTGTGGTAAATCAATTGATTGGACATAATTTGGAAAGGCACACACCTGTCTATATAATGTCCCACAGTTGACAGTCAGAGCAAAAACCAAGCCATGAGGTCGAAGGAATTGCCCGTAGAGCTCCGAGACAGGATTGTATCGAGGCACAGATCAGAGATGTTCGATCGGGTTCAAGTCCATTCTCTGGCTGGGCCACTCAAGGACATTCAGAGCCTTGTCCCAAAGCCACTCTTGCAGTGTCTTGGCTGTGTGCTCAGGGTCATTGTCCTGTTGGAAGGTGAACCTTTGCCCCAGTCTGAGGTCCTGAGCGCTCTGGAGTAGGTTTTCATCAAGGATCTCTCTGTACTTTGCGCCATTCATCTTTCCCTTGATCCTGGCTCCACATCCAACCTGACAGAGCTTGAGAGGATCTGCAGAGAAGAATGGGAGAAATTCCCCAAATACAGGTGTGCCAAGCTTGTAGCGTCATACCCAAGAAGATTTGAGGCTGTAATTGCTGCCAAAGGTGCTTCAACAAAGTACTGAATAAAAGATCTGAATACTTGTGTAAATATGATATTTCAGATTTTTTATATTTAATACATTTGCAAAAATGTTTAAAAAAAACAGTTTTTGTTTTGTCATTGTGGGGTATTGTGTGTAGATTGATAAGGGGGGGAAATAATTTAATACATTTTAGAATAAGGCTGTAACAAAATGTGGAAAAAGTGAAGGGGTCTGAATATTTTCCGAATGCACTGTGAATACATAAACATAGGACTGTGTGTAATCGTAGCCTCTGCTAACTCAGCACACCCCAACTATCAACTTCTGGTTTACAATGACATAAACAAGGACTGATGAATGTATTACTGGTTGTTAAACTTGAATCAAAGTGACTGAAAAACACAAACTAATAACAGTGGTCCACAAACATTTATTACCCTGTGGCCTAAACGTTTGTCAAATGTTATTTGGAAAGCAGCAAATGTGAGTCTAACAGAAAGGGAGAACTACAGGACTGTTCTCTGAACACAGTACAGCACATCTCAAATAGCAATGTATAATTAAAGGAGGAAATGGAAAAACAAACATCCTGACATAAAATTTAACAATGGGTGAACAATTTATCAGATTTTCACTACAGGTTAGGGGTTAGGGATTAGGTGCTAGGGGGTAGAGGGTATAGAGCAGTGGTGCATTGTCGTAAACAACAGGTGTAGACTAACAGTGAAATGTTTACTTATGGAACCTTCCCAACAATGCAGAGAAAAATAGACAAATATTAGAAGAAAAAATAGGAAAAAAAATACAAATGATATACACACACACGAGGGGGGTGGGGGGGTACCAGTACTGAGTCGATGTGCAGGTTTGAGATAATTAAGGTAGATATGTACATACAGGTAGAAATAAAATGACTAGGCAACAGGATAGATAATAAACAGTAGCAGCAGTATGTGATGAGTCAAATGTAGCCATTAAGTCAAACTCAATGTCTGGACACCCGAATGTCTGCGGGTTGTCGCTTCTCCCTTGAACTTGATTAGGAACTCCTAGCAATGTATAATTAAAGGAGGATATGGAAAAGCAAACAAAACAAACAACCTGACATGAAATGGTTCACATTTTAGCTGTTCTTTAAACCAGATATTTACTAGAGGGTATGGGCTAGCTAGGGAGTAGGAGCTAGAGGTTAGGAGCTAAATGTATGAGCTCGGGGTAGAGGGTATAGGGCAGGGATGTCAACTCAATATCTGGTGGGTCGAGTGTTTGCCGGTTGTCGCTTCTCCCTTGAACTTGATTAGGAACTCCCCTCACCTGATTGTCTAGGTGTTAGTTGGACACAAATGGAAAGGAAATAATAAAAACCACTAGACCGTCCAGGAATGAGTTTGCAACCCCCTGGTATAGGGGCTAGGGGGTATGAGCTAGTAGGGTAGGGGCTGAGGGTGGATTTGGGATCGGTGTGCCTCTACTGAAGCCTGTCTGTGCCTGCAGTCCTCTTCAGGTCAGAGGTCAGGGTGGTGTCTTATCTGGTGTCGTTTCCGGTCGCCATCTTGGGAGAACCTCTTCCCACACTCAGAACAAATGTATGGTTTCTCTCCAGAACGCCTTTCCACAGTCAGAGCAATGGTGAGGTAGCTCTCCAACATGTACCTGCAGGTGACTATTTAACATTGCCTGTGTAGAGAACTTCTCCTCACACATAGAGCAGTGGTAACGTGTCTTTTCCTTGTGTTTCCGCTGGTGTCTTTTTAGATGTTCCAATCGAGTGAAGCTCTTACCACAATCAGAGCAGTGATTAGACTTCTCTTTATGTGTATGCTGGTGTCTTCTCAAGTGATATGCTCTGGTAAAACCTTTACCACAGTCTGAGCATTGGTGAAGCATCTTTCCAGCATGTTTCTGCTAGTATCTTTCAAACACGAGTAATGACTGGAATAGTTGGCCACAGTCGGTGCAGAGGTGAGGCTTTTCCCCGGCATGCACTTTCATGTGACTTCTTAGTTGTGCTGCTTTAGAGAAACACTCATCACAGTTAGTGCAATGGTATGATTTGTCAGTCATATGGCTTCGCTGGTGTTTTTTCAAATGTTCCGGTCGAGTGAAGCTTTTACCACAATCAGAGCATTGGTGAGATTTCTCTTTACTATGTGTTTTCTTGTGTCTTTTAAAATGATTGACTCAGGTAAAACTATTATCACAGTCTAAGCAGTGGTAGGGCTTGTCTCTGGTTTTAGAACTGTTGTCACAGGCATCATCGTCACCATCATCATAATCATCACCATCATCAACACCACCATCATAATTATCAGAGATTGGGGCAATTTTCTTCCCTTTCTCCAACGTTCTCTGACGCAGTTGCCTGTCTACATGTAAACTGTCCTTGCAGTCAAACATTGTCTCTGTAGAAGTGGTGTTTGCTGTGTCCATTAAAAGCTTTTGATGATTTGGCCCACAGTGAAGGAAAGCTAAGAGTCCCGATGCTGCTGTGTTGTCCTGGAATCGTGATATAACCGACAACTCTTCACTGCAACTAGTCAATTTTACATTCGGAACGTGAAAGAAAAATAATCGTTATTCAGTTAACTCAACAAGAAATATGATTAACGGAAGTACAAAGTAAACTCTAGTCTTCGCAAACGTGCTTGTTAGCTACCGAAGTATGCAGACGTCAACAGTGTGACGTCATCATACGCTTATCACGTGGTTTATGTTATAGTAACCTGAGCCGCCGTGCACAGGTCAATGGGCAAAAGCGGTGCCGGGGAGCGCCATTCTCAAATGGAACAGTGATCTGCAGCGCTCGGTCATGTTGTCTACAAGGCAGCATGTTGCATCGTCTAGAAACATACAACATATTTTTTCCATAAAATATATGTTCGAATTGTCAAACTAGTTTTCATTGGGAAGGCAGATAAGGCGTTTGTATCAAAAGCAATCACCTTTGTATGTGAAAACAGAATCCACCTCTTTACTCCATGTCCTTAATCTAGCTCAGGCCACGTCACTTTTGTTTTGAGCCAACTGCGCAGTGAGCTTTGAACAGGGCACCACCCCGGTGGCAGCCCGGTTCCAAAAAGTATGCTATCACTTTTCACCAGGTGCAACCTCCGGGGTAACCCGGGCCAGATAATCGAATCCCTCAGTAGTGTGTGATTTCGGTCCGCAATTCTGTGTATTCCACTATGTGGACATTCATACATTGATCGCCGCACCCTCCCCCCCCTCGAGCGTCCCATTGGTTCCTGCATGTGGCTTGTGTTTAAGTGACACTTTTGATATTCTCCATTTCCCTTATTTGTCTATGCGATTGAAATGTGGGTCAAAATGAAATTACAAGTATTATCCGAGTTTTTCGTTTAGGCTGTGACATCATTGTAGTATAATTAATGTGCAACGTTTTATCTTAAAATGTATGTGTAATCTGTTGATGCGTTGGATGCCAGATGTAACAGATATAACAGGCACCTAACCCCTCGATTTTTTAAAGCTGTGAGGAGGTGATGTAATGAACAAAACAGACACAGAAGCCACAAACGTAACATTAACAGAACTACAGGAAGGCAGTGCTCAGTAGGCAGGGACGAAGGACACTTTCTACCGGTGTTTTAGCTAGCTAGCAGTGTCGTCCTTTTTTTGGTATTTTTATAGCGGAAGATATCCTATAAGGTGTATTGCCGCCGCCTCCCACATGTGTACCGGAGTCCTAATTTAAAAATGGACCAATAGAAGTATAAAGAGGAGTTCCTGCAGATACAGGAATGGACACATGCAGGAACGCTCTGAATTGCAGGAGAAGGTGATCACAGCCTTCTCCATAATCTAGCCTACTGAGATAAATTACTGTAGTAGCCTTAACTGTTAATCCTTTGTTATGGGTCAGTTTAATGCACCATGCAAACTGTACAAAATTGATAGAAATATTGAATTATGAAGAAAGGTGTGAATTATAAAATAAGAAATTAACATAAAGCACTTTGAGGTCCAGGTGAAAAGATTCCACACACACACAGAGACAAACAGAGAAATTGAATAAGGGCCTCAGAGGGAAATGTCTGTCTCTGGTCTCTGCTGGGAGACTGCAGCTGACTGAATAAACGATGCAGATTTCACACATACATAATAATAAACACAAACATACAATATAAATACATACATTGGAGAGACTGTGTGTAATCGTAGCCTCTGCTAACTCAGCACACCCCAACTATCACCTTCTGGTTTACAATGACATAAACAAGGACTGATGAATGTATTACTGGTTGTTAAACTTGAATCAAAGTGACTGAAAAACACTAACTAATAACACAGTGGTCCACAAACATTTATTACCCTGTGGCCTAAACATTTGTCAAATGTTATTTGGAAAGCAGCAAATGTGAGTCTAACAGAAAGGGAGAACTACAGGACTGTTCTCTGAACACAGTACAGCACATCTCAAATAGCAATGTATAATTAAAGGAGGATATGGAAAAGCAAACAAAACAAATAACCTGACATGAAATGGTTCACATTTTAGCTGTTCTTTAAACCAGATATTTACTAGAGGGCATGGGCTAGCTAGGGAGTAGGAGCTAGAGGTTAGGAGCTAAATGTATGAGCTCGGGGTAGAGGGTATAGGGCAGGGATGTCAACTCAATATCTGGTGGGTCGAGTGTTTGCCGGTTGTCGCTTCTCCCTTGAACTTGATTAGGAACTCCCCTCACCTGGTTGTCTAGGTGTTAATTGGACACAAATGGAAAGGAAATAATAAAAACCACTAGACCCTCCAGGAATGAGTTTGCGACCCCCTGGTATAGGGGCTAGGAGGTAGGAGCTGGGAGGGTAGTGGCTGAGGGTGGATTTTGGACTGGTGTGCCTCTCCTGAAGCCTGTCTGTGCCTGCTGTCCTCTTCAGGTCAGAGGTCAGGGTGGTGTCTTATCTGGTGTCGTTTCCGGTCGCCATCTTGGGAGAACCTCTTCCCACACTCAGAACAAATGTATGGTTTCTCTCCAGTGTGAATCCTCATATGTATGATCAGAGCACTCCGTCGGAAGCAGCGTTTCCCACAGCAGGGACACTCATGAGGTCTCTCTCCTGTGTGAACCATCTGGTGTCTCCTCACACTGTTAGAGCGAGAGAAAGTCTTCCCACAAACAGGGCAGGAGTAGCTGGCCCTCTCCCCAGCGTGCCACTGGAGGTGGATCCGGAGTGTGGTGGACTGGACAAAACTCTTCCCACACTCTGAGCAGCTGTATGGTTTTTCTCCTGTGTGAGATCTCTGGTGCACCTTAAATGTGCTTGGCTTGCTGAAAGTCATTCCACAGTCACTGCAAAGGTAAGACCTCTTTTTTACAGTTTTTCGCTGATGTCTTTTCTGGTGGATCTCAAATTGTCTTTTGTCTGAGAACGCCTTTCCACAGTCAGAGCAATGGTGAGGTAGCTCTCCAACATGTACCTGCAGGTGACTATTTAACATTGCCTGTGTAGAGAACTTCTCCTCACACATAGAGCAGTGGTAACGTGTCTTTTCCTTGTGTTTCCGCTGGTGTCTTTTTAGATGTTCCAATCGAGTGAAGCTCTTACCACAATCAGAGCAGTGATTAGACTTCTCTTTATGTGTATGCTGGTGTCTTCTCAAGTGATATGCTCTGGTAAAAACTTTACCACAGTCTGAGCATTGGTGAAGAATCTTTCCAGCATGTTTCTGCTGGTGTCTTTCAAACGCGTGTAACGACTGGAATAGTTTCCCACAGTCGGTGCAGAGGTGAGGCTTTTCCCCGGCATGCACTTTCATGTGACTTCTTAGTTGTGCTGCTTTAGAGAAACACTCATCACAGTTAGTGCAATGGTATGATTTGTCAGTCATATGGCTTCGCTGGTGTTTTTTCAAATGTTCCGGTCGAGTGAAGCTTTTACCACAATCAGAGCATTGGTGAGATTTTTCTTTGTTATGTGTTTGCCTGTGTCTTTTTAAATGATAGACTCGGGTAAAACTCTTACCACAGTCTAAGCAGTGGTAGGGCTTGTCTCTGGTTTTAGAACTGTTGTCACAGGCATCATCATCACCATCTTTATCACTACTGTCACCAGCATCATAATTATCATTACCATTATTATCATCATCACCTTCATCATCACCATTATCATCGTTATAATCATAATCGTCATCAACACCATCATCACCACCATCATCATCAGAGATTGTGGCCATTTCCTTCCCTTTCTCCAACGTTCTCTGACGCAATTGTCTATCTGTATGTAAACTGCTGTCCTTGCTGTCAAACATTGTGTCCTTTAGTGCCACCCCCTCTACCTCAGGTGTCACACAGATTATTTTGCGATCTGTCTCTTTAAGAGAGAAAAGTTCAAGACATGACATGTCTTCATCAGAGTCATTTGAATCAGTTTCAGTAACCTGATGCACTTCTCCTTCTCTCTTTCCTGTTTTGGGTGACTTTTTATCACTCTGCTTCGATTTGCACATTTTCTGTATGTGTCCTCTTTTGTTACATTGTCTACCGTCTTTGTCTTTAAACCAACAATCGATAGGGTCATGTGACTTTTTACCACACCGAAAGCATGCCTGTGATTTATCTTGACGTCGGGTGTTCAACTTGTTCACTGTGCATTCCACTGTATTTTTCCTCTGTAACTCTCCTGTATCTTTTGCGGCAGTTTCCATTGATATGGCTATGTCCAATGCGCGCGCCAATGTCAGATCTATTTCTGATAAGAGCCGTTTCTGTGTGCTCTCGTTGTGTAACCCGAATACCAGCCTGTCTCTGAGCGCATCCGACAATCCCTGTCCGAACTGACAATACTGCGAGAGCTGGCGGAGCTCCGCAATGTACTCCGGTATTGACTCTGTCTTTTGCTGATTCCGTTTGTGAAATCGGAAACGTTCGGCTATGACCAGCGGCTTTGGATTTAGATGGGTCTGTAACGCGTTTACAATCTCTTTGAAAGTCTTCTCTTCTGGCTTTGTCGGTGCTGTAAGGGTACATAGCAAGTTATATGTTTTAGCTCCCATTACACCCAGAAGTACCCCCACTTTCCTTTCAGCTTCTACATCGTTAGCAAAGCAATACTGCTCAAGTCTCTCGATATATGTAGCCCAATCCTCTATGGTGCTATCGAAATTGTCCATTTGCAGCAGCAGGTCCATTTTTGGGGTAGAGCTATCAACGTGATATCCTCAATATCAAGCAAATAAAGTATGTTTTAGTCTATTTTTCTCCCCGATGTTGGTGTTCATTACACGGTAGGAATTGTACTTCAAGCAGAGATAACGTTTACATGACTTCTTTCTTCTTATGAGTTTCCGGTAGACTAAGACGCTGTGTTGCGTATTGCTGCCTTTCACAGGTCGGAGTGTGAATTGCACATTTTGTCACAAAAAAAGGTGAGTTTACATAACTTCATCTTGTACGATCTTTTGGCTCATTCGACAGTGCAGACGATTTTAAAGGCGAGTCGAGACGGACTAATCTACAAATCACCTTGAATCATAAATTACTACTCAATGTTATTTGTAGATCAGTCAGTCGTTCACAATGTACCCATGATACATAGCGGTGTTGGTGCTCCTGAACATGGCCTATGACCTAATTGTTCAAATTCAAGCACAGAATGCGCAGTACTTGAATAAGTATCACTGCTCTAGTAGCAACATACATTAGTACCTAGGATACATGCTATATAATGGTATCACATTATTTCATACATAACACATTGTCTATGGAGATGCCTTTTATTCTGTATCCATTGGACGCGTTTGATTTGGGAGGATTTAGCCTTCAGTTAAGTAAAGATAGGACAGTAACCAATAAAGGACTAAAGGAGTCTAACGTTACTCTTTAAAGTCCAAGAACCTACATGTTCTGTTCAAAGGTGAAATGGATTGGAAGCCAAAACATGTGACCAGATTCTCAATTGATGAATGGTTCTGGAAACATAAATCCCTCTACTTTCATTTCACATCAAAATTATTCCATAAATGCAAAATACAGACTTACTGTACACCAGTGGAGGCTGTTGAGGGGAGGATGATCCATAATAATGTCTGGAACAGAGCAAATTGAATGGAATCAAACAATGTGTTTGATGTACTGGATACCATTCCACTGATTCCTCTCCAGCCATTACCACGAGCCTGTCCTCCCCAATTTAAGGTACCACCAACCTCCTGTACTGTACTCTGGTTTAACCGGTTTTGGCACGGTTGCAGCCAACAGTATTTTTCAGTGATAACACTTGTGGAGTCTGTCTTCTGTTTACACACAGGTGTTAGGAGACACATATAGCTAATTAGCACAGGTAGTCAACTCTGTCTTCCGTAAACACTCACTGTAACATGGAGATATGGCCATGTCGGAACACTAACCCTATAAAGGTGTGTATAAATTTAACCTTTTATTTTTAGAAAATAATTTATTGCTGATATGATATAAGGTATTTATACTTCCAACCCGTACCGCAATTAATGCGTGTTAATATTCAAACCGAGATTCGTGGCTCTTAACAAAACTCTCCCATACAGAAGCCTTCATCCAATGTTCCTTATCTGTAATGTAATGGAACTGAGAGTCATGATCAAGCTGGGCTAGGAGAATCCCAGCTAGCTAGTTAGCTGTCCCGCTACTGCTGTGTTGCCTTTTAACTGGTGATTAAATCTAAACTTTTCTCAATTAGTCGATCTAAGATTCTGACCGGGAACGGAAAACTTGTAGTTAGCTTACAAAAAAATATTGTTATCAAAAATAGCTAGGGAACTATCTACACTTTAAAAACATGCTAGCTAGCTTTTTTTATTTTTATTTTTTATTTATTAATAACAAATCAATACATAAAGCACATGAGGGAACACAAGCATACATAGATTACAAACAATAGACAATCGAGCTAGGGGGTACAATATCACATTACAATTACACAAGGACCTTAAGGGACATACATATACTTACAATTCTAACAGCTTTTTTGTTCGTAGAACATTTAACCGTCTTAAAATACAGTTCATTTTCTTTTTGTAGGGTACGAAAATGTGGTTTTCTGTTTGTAAATTTACATTTGTGTATATGAAATTTGGCCAAAAGAATAATGAAATTAATTACATAAAAAGGATTCCGCTTATTTCTATTGTATGTAAAGAATCCAAACAGTACATCTCTCCACAATAGTGTAAAATCTTCATAAATGTGTTCAATTATAAACCTACTGATGTCTTGCCACAGTTTTCTTACATGCATACAATGCCAAAAAAGATGCACAACTGTTTCTGGGTGGTCATTACAAAAGGAGCAATTTGAGTTGATGTTTTCCTTAAACTTCTTCATATAGTGGTTGGCAGGATAATATTTATGAATAATTTTAAAGGAAACTTCCATAATTTTGTTAACAAGTAGGTATGTGTGTGGCAACATCCAAACTTTTTTCCAACAGATATTATCAATAAATCCATTCCAATAAGGCATGACATAAGGTATATAGATACAACATCCTGCTGAAACAAGGATCGTATCGCTCTGTTGTTGAATGGACCAAAAGAGAAACAAATCTTTCCTACTGATGAGTCAACAGAAGGTAGGCTCTGAGGGTCAGGTCTTGACACGTTCCTGAATAACATAGCAACACCTGAGGGAATGGCATCTAAAACAATTGAAAAATCTTTAGGTGTTACAGGGACCTTGTAAAGTGATAAGAATTCTTTATAACTGAGTAAAAGACCCTCTTCATGCTAGCTAGCTACGGAGGTAAAATGTAAACAGAGCGACGTCAGGCAGCCTGTACGCTTTTGAGCATATGAACATCATCAGCTTTACCTCTCTCACGGTTTTCTATTGGTCGTCACTAGTTACCACAGTCACAAAGTCAGAGGGCCCGCCTAGTCGACCAATTAGATGAGGGAGTGTGATGCCGGCTCAGAAAGCCTGCCTACTCGACCAATCAGATGAGGGAATGTGATGATGCGTATGCCACCTTACGCCTCGATCATACCGAGAGTTTGTTTGCATTTTGGTACACCAGAAGTACATTAATTTCCAATGGAACGCTGTGTTTGCCTTGCAGCTTTGCGTTGCAGTGAGTTCTGTGTGGTGCATACGTTGGACTTATCGAATGTATGTGTCAAACTGCATGAGTGTACGGCTTGACAGAAATGGTAGCAGAATGAATGTTGATCTTTTGTTGCACACATATCCAGATGATGTTGCATACCAATTTGCGCGAAAACACTGTAGGTGTGATCGAGACGTTATGGTTCGTGGGAAATGCTGCATTTTCTAAACATCACATCTGAGCAGCATGGTGATGAAGAAGATTTCTGTCTATACTGAGGTCCATCTGGAAGAGGACAGAAGAGGACCTCTAAGAAGGTGTAGTGGGTCAATGTGCAGGCCATCATAAAGAGATCACAGACCTCACTTATCATCTTCAAAATGAGCAGTGCATGACGGACCTGTCTTCACATCTGCAAAGCCTATTGCTGGATATGAAGGCTCATGTTCCACAGCATAAATACATTTGCCTTTGGTTTAAATGTTTCACACCGGACATCTAAAAACTGGTAGGACAGAGTGAGTGGAACATTCTACCAATTGAGTACATTTTGAATAGGGCAACTTTTATTTCAACTAATTTTCTATCATAAAGAGGTAAACTTAATTTAAAAAAAAAATCATATCAAGATGTTAAATAAATAAATGACCATAGTGAGTGCCCAAGTGCCAAATAACGTAACAGGGTTGAAGTTTATCTTAAATCAGCCAATTTAACTGTGTATGTTTTACTTGAGGATTATTTGGGGATTTTGGGGAAAAAACATTCAAATCAAAGTGTACATTTTTGTACATGGAATTTTAAAAACAATACAGATATTGGAGTAAATAATAGAGATACAGTGCCTTGCGAAAGTATTCGGGCCCCTTGAACTTTGCGACCTTTTGCCACATTTCAGGCTTCAAACATAAAGATATAAAACTGTATTTTTTTGTGAAGAATCAACAACAAGTGGGACACAATCATGAAGTGGAACGACATTTATTGGATATTTCAAACTTTTTTAACAAATCCAAAACTGAAAAATTGGGCGTGCAAAATTATTCAGCCCCCTTAAGTTAATACTTTGTAGCGCCACCTTTTGCTGCGATTACAGCTGTAAGTCGCTTGGGGTATGTCTCTATCAGTTTTGCACATCGAGAGACTGACATTTTTTCCCATTCCTCCTTGCAAAACAGCTCGAGCTCAGTGAGGTTGGATGGAGAGCATTTGTGAACAGCAGTTTTCAGTTCTTTCCACAGATTCTCGATTGGATTCAGGTCTGGACTTTGACTTGGCCATTCTAACACCTGGATATGTTTATTTTTGAACCATTCCATTGTAGATTTTGCTTTATGTTTTGGATCATTGTCTTGTTGGAAGACAAATCTCCGTCCCAGTCTCAGGTCTTTTGCAGACTCCATCAGGTTTTCTTCCAGAATGGTCCTGTATTTGGCTCCATCCATCTTCCCATCAATTTTAACCATCTTCCCTGTCCCTGCTGAAGAAAAGCAGGCCCAAACCATGATGCTGCCACCACCATGTTTGACAGTGGGGATGGTGTGTTCAGCTGTGTTGCTTTTACGCCAAACATAACATTTTGCATTGTTGCCAAAAGTTAAATTTTGGTTTCATCTGACCAGAGCACCTTCTTCCACATGTTTGGTGTGTCTCCCAGGTGGCTTGTGGCAAACTTTAAACAACACTTTTTATGGATATCTTTAAGAAATGGCTTTCTTCTTGCCACTCTTCCATAAAGGCCAGATTTGTGCAATATACGACTGATTGTTGTCCTATGGACAGAGTCTCCCACCTCAGCTGTAGATCTCTGCAGTTCATCCAGAGTGATCATGGGCCTCTTGGCTGCATCTCTGATCAGTCTTCTCCTTGTATGAGCTGAAAGTTTAGAGGGACGGCCAGGTCTTGGTAGATTTGCAGTGGTCGGATACTCCTTCCATTTCAATATTATCGCTTGCACAGTGCTCCTTGGGATGTTTAAAGCTTGGGAAATCTTTTTGTATCCAAATCCGGCTTTAAACTTCTTCACAACAGTATCTCGGACCTGCCTGGTGTGTTCCTTGTTCTTCATGATGCTCATGATGCTCTCTGCGCTTTTAACGGACCTATGAGACTATCACAGTGCAGGTGCATTTATACGGAGACTTGATTACACACAGGTGGATTGTATTTATCATCATTAGTCATTTAGGTCAACATTGGATCATTCAGAGATCCTCACTGAACTTCTGGAAAGAGTTTGCTGCACTGAAAGTAAAGGGGCTGAATAATTTTGCACGCCCAATTTTTCAGTTTTTGATTTGTTAAAAAAGTTTGAAATATCCAATAAATGTCGTTCCACTTCATGATTGTGTCCCACTTGCTGTTGATTCTTCACAAAAAAATACAGCTTTATATCTTTATGTTTGAAGCCTGAAATGTGGCAAAAGGTCGCAAAGTTCAAGGGGGCCGAATACTTTCGCAAGGCACTGTATATAGATAGATAGATCTACATTTTTAGGTCCTCAATTTTCTTCTTCCAACAGGGGTGGGGAGACATTTTTTCAGTTTCAAAGTTAAGTTCCTGCAATTCTACACATTTTTCCATGACTTATGCCATGTTAATATGATATTCAGTGAGCGTGACAAACACAATCAGTAGGGCCCTCTGGAGGTCCGGTTGGCAATTCAGATAGACTAACTAGACTAAATTAGCAATCTTAATTTTTTTACTGATATGGGATAATTGAGTGAGTTTCAATGAGTGACATAACAAGAGGTACATTTCTGATGCACAACTAAGTTTTGAAACTGCCCCTTTTGTATTCTACTATTCTAACTCATACTTAGTAACAAAATGTTAAAAATATCAAATTAACTGCAATATGCTGTCTTCAATCAACTCAGTGTGCAGTTCAATTGAATTGCATATTAAGTTCAACTAGTTATACTGCAGTAGGACTGTAGCATGCAGTTTATATTGTAGTTTATCTGCATTATAACTGTGCCGCTACTGTTTTTTTGTTTTTCGAAAAAATTTGAGGTCCGGACCTTGGTGTCCTCATATGTAGGGTTAAGACAAGTAACTATGAGTAAGGGCAAACATCATGATAAAGCCTGCAAGCGGAGTTTGAATAAGACATCCGATTTGCATTTAGAAATGTTGGTTTTATTATGGATAATAAATAACCAAATCATTGATGGATCACTAGACAAAACAAATGCATGTCTCTCGTCTGCCCCTGCATGCCGGTCGGCATACGGTCATCACACTCCCTCATCTGATTGGTCGTTGCCTGCAAACTGTAAGCCAGCATACACGTTCAACATTCATCTGATTGGTCAAGTAGGCAGACCTTCTTACTTTGTGGCTAACTAGTGACCTTTTCGGTGATCAGAAGCCTATCACGTGGTTTCTGTGCATAATGTAGGCTACTGGGATAAATAACTGTAGTTGTAGCTAGTATCCTGCTTTGCTAAATCATTTTTTGTTGTTTTCCATCTATTGAATGCACCATGAATACTGTACACAATGATGAATGGATAGAAATATAGTTACGGAAAAAATTATGAATGTGGTTCCTCTGTAGGTTTCTTCCTAGGTTCCTGCCTTTCTAGGGAGTTTTTCCAAGCAACGGTGCTTCAACATCTGCATAGAGGGGTTGGTTGTTTAGCAACAAAACAGATGCGTGCGCAACTATGGGGCAAAACAAATGGAGTTTGCTTAGATTGTTGACAACATGTAAGCTATATTTCATCTCCAATGTTGATTGAAAACAAATACATTTGCACAATGAGCACTTGTCTCTCAAATACATAATTACAATTGTTGGTTAGCTAGCTAGCAGATTTTAGCCATAATATGGGAAATAGTAAAAACCACTAGACCGTCCAGGAATGACTTTGCGACCCCCTGGTATAGGGGCTAGGGGGTATGAGCTAGTAGGGTAGGGGCTGAGGGTGGATTTGGGTGCCTGTGTGCCTGTACTGAAGCCTGCCTGTGCCTGCTGTCCTCTTCAGGTCAGAGGTCAGGGTGGTGTCTTATTTGGTGTCGTTTCTGGTCACCGTCTTGGGAGAACCTCTTCCCGCACTCAGAACAAACGTATGGTTTCTCTCCAGTGTGACTCCTCATATGTATGATCAGAGCACTCCGTCGGAAGCAGCGTTTCCCACAACAGTGGCACTCATGAGGTCTCTCTCCTGTGTGAACCATCTGGTGTCTCCTCACACTGTCAGCTCGAGAGAAAATCTTCCCACAAACAGGGCAGGAGTAGCTGGCCCTCTCCCCAGCATGCCACTGGAGGTGGATCCGGAGTGTGGTGGACTGGACAAAACTCTTCCCACACTCTGAGCAGCTGTATGGTTTTTCTCCTGTGTGAGATCTCTGGTGCACCTTAAATGTGCTTGGCTTGTTGAAAGTCATTCCACAGTCACTGCAAAGGTAAGACCTTTTTTTTACAGTTTTTCGCTGATGTCTTTTCTGGTGGATCTCAAATTGTCTTTTGTCTGAGAACGCCTTTCCACAGTCAGAGCAATGGTGAGGTAGCTCTCCAACATGTACCTGCAGGTGACTATTTAACATTGCCTGTGTAGAGAACTTCTCCTCACACATAGAGCAGTGGTAACGTGTTTTTTCCTTGTGTTTCCACTGGTGTCTTTTTAGATTTTCCGGACGAGTGAAGCTCTTACCACAATCAGAGCAGTAATTAGACTTCTCTTTATGTGTATGCTGGTGTCTTCTCAAGTGATATGCTCTGGTAAAACCTTTACCACAGTCTGAGCATTGGTGAAGCATCTTTCCAGCATGTTTCTGCTGGTGTCTTTCAAACGCGTGTAACGACTGGAATAGTTTCCCACAGTCGGTGCAGAGGTGAGGCTTTTCCCCGGCATGCACTTTCATGTGACTTCTTAGTTGTGCTGCTTTAGAGAAACACTCATCACAGTTAGTGCAATGGTATGATTTGTCAGTCATATGGCTTCGCTGGTGTTTTTTCAAATGTTCCGGTCGAGTGAAGCTTTTACCACAATCAGAGCATTGGTGAAATTTTTCTTTGTTATGTGTTTGCTTGTGTCTTTTTAAATGATAGACTCGGGTAAAACTCTTACCACAGTCTAAGCAGTGGTAGGGCTTGTCTCTGGTTTTAGAACTGTTGTCACAGGCATCATCATCACCATCTTTATCACTACTGTCACCAGCATCATAATTATCATTACCATTATTAGCATCATAATCATCGTCACCATTATCATCGTTATAATCATAATCATCAACACCATCATAATCATCACCACCACCATCATCATCATCAGAGATAGTGGCCATTTCCTTTCCTTTCTCCAACGTTCTCTGACGCAATTGTCTATCTGTATGTGAACTGATGTCCTTGCTGTCCTTTAGTGCCACCCCCTCTACTTCAGGTGTCACACATATTATTTTGTGATCTGTCTCTTTAAGAGAAAAAAGTTCAAGACATGACATGTCTTCTTCATCAGAGTCATTTGAATCAGTTTCAGTAACCTGATGCACTTCTCCTTCTCTCTTTCCTGTTTTGGGTGACTTTTTATCACTCTGCTTCGATTTGCACATTTTCTGTATGTGTCCTCTTTTGTTACATTGTCTACAGTCTTTGTCTTTAAACCAACAATCGACAGGGTCATGTGACTTTTTACCACACCGAAAGCATGCCTGTGATTTATCTTGACGTCGGGTGTTCAACTTGTTCACTGTGCATTCCACTGTATTTTTCCTCTGTAACTCTCCTGCATCTTTTGCGGCAGTTTCCATTGATATGGCTATGTCCAATGCGCGCGCCAATGTCAGATCTATTTCTGATAAGAGCCGTTTCTGTGTGCTCTCGTTGTGTAACCCGAATACCAGCCTGTCTCTGAGCGCATCCGACAATCCCTGTCCGAACTGACAATACTGCGAGAGCTGGCGGAGCTCCGCAATGTACTCCGGTATTGACTCTGTCTTTTGCTGATTCCGTTTGTGAAATCGGAAACGTTCGGCTATGACCAGCGGCTTTGGATTTAGATGGGTCTGTAACGCGTTTACAATCTCTTTGAAAGTCTTCTCTTCTGGCTTTGTCGGTGCTGTAAGGGTACATAGCAAGTTATATGTTTTAGCTCCCATTACACCCAGAAGTACCCCCACTTTCCTTTCAGCTTCTACATCGTTAGCAAAGCAATACTGCTCAAGTCTCTCGATATATGTAGCCCAATCCTCTATGGTGCTATCGAAATTGTCCATTTGCAGCAGCAGGTCCATTTTGGGGTAGAGCTATCAACGTGATATCCTCAATATCAAGCAAATAAAGTCGATGTTTCACCCAAATGTCGGTGCCCATTGCATGGTAGGAATTATACTTCAAGCAGAGATAACATTTACATTACTTCTTCTTGGTAGTTTCCGGTAGACTAAGACGCTGTGTTGCGTATTGCTGCCTTTCACAGGTCGGAGTGCGAATTTCACATTTTGTCACAACTTCTTCTTGTACGGTCTTTGGGCGCATTCGACATTGATTTTAAATACGAGTCAATAATCACCTTGGATAACTACACATGTTATTTGTAGGTCAGTCAGTCATTCACAATAAAGGTTAAATAGTATATATTTTTTTTAATGATAAATACCGGTTTTGATGCCCTCGAACACAGCCTTTGAATTCGTTATTCAAACTCAAGCGCAGTGCATTGTTGCGCATGCGCGGTACTTGAATACGTATTACTGCTCTCGTAGCAACATACATTAGTGCCTAGGATACATGCTATATAATGGTATCACATTATTTCATACATAACACATTGTCTATGGAGATGCCTTTTATTCTGTATCCATTGGACGCGTTTGATTCGGGAGGATTTAGCCCTCAGTTAAGTAAAGATACAGTAGGAGAGTCCTAGCCCAAAAATCCACTAAAGGAGCCTAACGTTACTCCTTACAGTCCAAGGGCCTACATGTTCTGTTTAAAGGTGAATTGGCTTTGGAAGCCAAAACAGCCAAATACTCCATCTAAATGTGAACAGATTCTCAATTGCTGTATGGTTCTGGAAACATAAATCCCTCTACTTTCATTTCACATCAAAATTATTCCATAAATGCAAAATACAGACTTTTAATCGATTTTCTCACAGTTGCAGCAGACAGTATTTTTCAGTGACAACATTTTTGTCTTCCGTTTACACACAGGTGTTAGGAGACACATGTAGCTAATTAGCACAAGTAGTCAACACTGTCTTCCATTTGTTTTCTGTAAACACGTGCTGTAACATAGAGAAATGGCCGTGTGGGAACACTAACCCTATAAAAGGTGTGTATCAATTTACCCTTTTTATTTTTAGAAAATTATTTCTTACTGATATAAGGTCCTTTCACTTCCAAACCCGTACCGCAAGTGATGGGGCTCTTAACTCCCTCATACAGAGAACTCCCACCCAATGTTCCCTCAAAAACTTTTGGGCACTGAGAAAATTTCAGGTCTGCTGAGGGCAAACTGTCAAGCAAAGATCCACTGAGTTTGAAGGTAGGCCTTGAAATCCATCCAGAGGTACATCTCCAATTGACTCAAACGATGTCAATTAGCCTATCAGAAGCTTCTAAAGCCATGACATAATATTCTGGAATTTTACCAAGCTGTTTAAAGGTAAGGTCAATTTAGTGTATGTAAACTTCTGACCCACTGGAATTGTAATACAGTGAATTAATCTGTCTGTAAACAATTGTTTACATGCACAAAGTAGACGTCCTAACAGACTTGCCAAAACTATAGTTTGTTAACAAGAAATTTGTGGAGCGGTTGAAAAACAAGTTTTAATGACTCCAACCTAAGTGTATGTAAACTTCCGACTTCAACTGTATATGTCCGTTACGTTTATGGGGGGTCAATTAAGGAATAAATCCTCTTCTGCAAACCACTGGAAACTAGGACAACATGAGAGGATATTTTTAAAGTACTGGACAGCTTTGTGACATCAAATGGACTTTGGTGGTCAAGATGTTTTGGTATCTATAAAAGCCATGACAGCAGTTGCTCCCGACGTCACTTGGGTACACTGCAGCATCCACCGAGAGGCTCTTGCTGCCAAGGGAATGCCTGACAGCTTGAAAGATGTTTTGGACACTACAGTGAAAATGGTTAACTTTGTTAAAGCAAGGCCCCTGAACTTGTGTATTTTCTGCATTATGCAATGATATGGGCAGCGACCATGTAACGCTTTTACAACATGCAAAAGTGCGCTGGTTATCAAGGGGCAAATTATTGACATGTTTTTTTTGATTGAGAGACGAGATTAAAGTCTTCTTTACTGACCATAATTTTCACTTGTCTGACCGCTTGCAAGACCACTCACACGACTGGCCTATCTGGGTGATGTTTTTTCTCGCTGAATGATCTGAATCTAGGATTACAGGGACTCTCCGCAACTATATTCAATGTGCGGGACAAAATTGAGGCTATGATTATGAAGTTGGAGCTCTTTTCTGTCTGCATTAACAAGGACAGCACGCAGGTCTTTCCATCATTGTATGATTTTTTTTGTGTGCAAATGAACTCAAGCGTAAGGACAATGTCAAATATGATATAGCAAAGCACCTGAGTGAGTTGAGTGTGCAATTACTTTCCCGAAACAGACGACACAAACAACTGGATTCGTTATCCCTTTCATGCCCTGCCTCCAGTCTACTTACTGATATCTAAACAAGAGAGCCTCATCGAAATTGCAACAAGCGGTTCTGTGAAAATTGAATTTAATCAGAAGTCACTGCCAGATTTCGGGATAGGGTTGCGTTCAGAGTTTCTTGCCTTGGCAAATGGCTCTGTTATGACACTGATGCCCTTTGTAACCACCTATCTATGTGAGAGTGGATTCTCGGCCCTCACTAACATTAAAACTAATTACAGGCACAGACTGTGTGTGGAAAATTATTTAAGACTGAGACTTTCTCCAATACAACCCAACATTGCAGAGTTATGTGCATCCTTTCAAGCACACCCTTTTCATTAACCTGTGGTGAGTTCACAATTTTTGATGTACAAATAAGGTTGTATATGTAAGATGGATAAATAAAGAACAAAATGGTTTATTATTATTTGTGCCCTGGTATTATAAGAGCTCTTTGTCACAACCCGGCTCGTGGGAAGTGACAAACTCTCACTCATTCTTAAGCGACTCCCAAACCCACATGCGGGAGCGTAATCATCGCCTGAAACTAATTAGCATAACGCAGCGGACATAAATATCCCTAGAAAATATTCCTATTCATGAAAATCACAAATGAAATATATTGAGACACAGCTTAGCCTTTTGTTAATCACCCTGTCGTCTCAGATGTTCAAAATATGCTTTACAGCCAACGCTATACAAGCATTTGTGTAAGTTTATCATAGCCTAGCATAGCATTATGCCCTGCTAGCAGCAGGCAACCTTGTCACGGAAATCAGAAAAGCAATGAAATTAAATAGTTTACCTTTGATAAACTTCGGATGTTTTCACTCACGAGACTCCCAAAATATTATTTTTGTAGGCGAAACAGCTCCGTTTGTTCTTCACGTTTGGCTGAGAAATCGCCCGGAAATTGCAGTCACCACAAGGCGAAAAATATTCCAAATTAGCTCCATAATATCGACAGAAACATGGCAAACGTTGTTTAGAATCCATCCTCAAGGTGTTTTTCTAATATCTATTCGATAATATATCCGTCGGGACAATTCCTTTTTCTCTAGGACCGATTGGAGTAATGGCTACCTCTGTACTTTACTCGAGAATCTCTCTCGGAGCCACCATGTGACCACTTACGCAATGTGTCCGCATACGGCTATTCTTCAACAGAAATGCGTAAAACTACGTCACAATGCTGCAGACACCTTGGGGAATACGTAGAAACGTAGAAAGCGTAAGCTCGTTGATGGTACAGTCACAGCCAAATAGGGAGTGATTGGAATGCAGCGCTTTCAAAACCTGGGGTACTTCTGGATTGGATTTTTCTCAGGCTTTTGCTTGCAACATCAGTTCTGTTATACTCACAGACAATATCTTTACAGTTTTGGAAACGTTAGTGTTTTCTATCGAAAGCTGTCAATTATATGCATATTCTAGCATCTTTTCCTGACAAAATATCCCGTTTAAAACGGGAACGTTTTTTTTCCCAAAAATTAAAATACTGCCCCTAGAGTTCCAATAAATGTATTGCATAGTGTGTGTGTGTGTGGCAGGCTTACAATGATGGCAAAAAAACATTTGAGAGTGCGCTGACCCTGGTGCACATAGCTTGAGGTTTGAAGGGGTACAGGACTATAAAAAGTTTGGGAACCACTGAATTAGAAAAACCAAAAGTTTACCTTGATGTGGAAGAGTTCCAGTGTTGGAAGCCACAGCCAGCTAGCTAACATAGCAGCCCTCTGTTTGAGCCGGGTGTTTAAGTAGGCTAAACTAGCTAGCTGCATTTGCTAGCTGTGAAAGTGAAACAAAAATACACTAAATATAGCTAGCTCCCGCTTGAGTCCTTCATTTTTGAAGAAATTAATTTAACTGTTCAACTTTTGTATTTCTCGCTCTTTGAGTCAACTACTCACCACATTTTATGCACTACAGTGCTAGCTAGCTGTAGCTTATGTTTTCAGCACTAGATTCATTCTCTGATCCTTTAATTTGGTGGACACCATGTCAGTTCATGCTGCAAGAGCTCTGATAGGTTAGAGGACGTTCTCCGGAAGTTGTCATAATCACTGAGTAAGTAATTGGAAGGGAAATATGAGCCTCCTAGATTTTATATTGAAGTCAATGTACCCAGAGGAGGACTGAACTAGTTGTTCTCTGGCTACCCCATGGTGCTACCCTACAGAGTGCAGTTGAGGCTACTGTAGACCTTCATTGCAAAACAGTGTGTTTTAATCATTTTTTTGGTGACAGGAATATATTTAATATAGTTTTATCTCAAAAGGATCACTTAAAAAAAAAAGCATATGCATATGGAGAAGCTTACGCTGCTGTTTCTGGCACATGCGCAGATCAAATAAACAGCTACAGTTAATGTAGTATGTCGGCTGACGTAGACTCAAGCCAATCGCAGAATGTGACGACAGAACTGAATTAATGTTATTGGTTCAGAGTGTGTTTTGATATTTTAACCTGCATGTCGTGATCGCGTTTGGTGCGGGGGGCAAAATAAATATATGCATGTTGGCGCACGCGCACAGCCGGTTTGGGTTTCGTGTCAGGATCAAACTAAACTCTTCACACTGCTAAAGCGTCTGGCGCCGGAAGATGAGGATGATTCCCGAGCTGTTCAATGCCCTCGTGCTGATGGCCGGGTTGGGCTAGAGGGCAAGTTATCAAACAACGTCGTAGCCCTCCCTATACAACCACTTCAGGTATCGTATTTAAATACACGTGCACAAACACACACAGTGTTAGGTCTGGATTCTTCAAAGTGTTGAGTGACAAAGTGCTGACAAAAGTTCGACGCAAATAATATTGGGTTGATAGATTGAGTAATGGATTGTTTCTCTGCCCCCTGCTCCAGTCACCTCCACCTCAGACCTGCATGGTCTGTTGTTTACAGTGTCGTATGGCGGAAGGACTCACCATGTACACAAATGCATCTCTCCCCCCACTCCTACCCATCTTCTTATTCCACCACCTATAGTTGAAGTCGGAAGTTTACATACACATACGTTGGAGTCATTAAAACTAGTTTTTCAATCACTCAACAAATGTCTTGTTAACAAAGTATAGTTTTGGCACATCCTTTAGGACATCTACTTTGTGCATGACAAGTAATTTTTACAACAATTGTTTACAGACAGATTATTTCACCTATAATTCACTGTATTAAAATTCCAGTGGGTCAGAAGCCTCCTATCCCTACACCAGCTTCTCTCCCTATACTTCCTTTCTACACCAGCCCCTCTCCCTATACCTCCTATCCCTACACCAGCCCCTCTCCCTATACCTCATATCACTACACCAGCTCCTCTCCCTATACCTCATATCCCTACACCAGCTTCTCTCCCTATACATCCTTTCTACACCAGCTCCTCTCCCTATACCTCCTATCCCTACACCAGCCCCTCTCCCTATACCTCATATCACTACACCAGCTCCTCTCCCTATACCTCATATCCCTACACCAGCTTCTCTCCCTATACATCCTTTCTACACCAGCTCCTCTCCCTATACCTCCTATCCCTACACCAGCTCTTCTCCCTATACCTCCTATCCATACACCAGCTCTTCTCCCTATACCTCCTATCCCTACACCAGCTCCTCTCACTATACCAGCTCCTCCTACACCAGCTCCTCTCCCTATCCCTACACCAGCCCCTCTCCCTATACCTCCTCTCTACACCAGCTCCTCTCCCTATACCTCCTATCCCTACACCAGCTCCTCTCCCTATACCTCCTATCCCTACACCAGCTCCTCTCCCTATACCTCCTATCCCTACACCAGCTCCTCTCGCTATACCTCATATCCCTACACCAGCTCCTCTCCCTATACCTCATATCCCTACACCAGCTCATCTCCCTATACCTCATATCCCTACACCAGCTCATCTCCCTATACCTCCTATCCCTACACCAGCTCCTCTCCCTATACCTCCTATCCCTACACCAGCTCCTCTCCCTATACCTCCTATCCCTACACCAGCTCCTCTCCCTATACCTCCTCTCCCTACACCAGCTCCTCTCGCTATACCTCCTATCCCTACACCAGCTCCTCTCCCTATACCTCCTCTCCCTACACCAGCTCCTCTCCCTATACCTCATATCCCTACACCAGCTCCTCTCCCTATACCACCAGCTTCTCTCCCTATACATCCTCTCTACACCAGCTTCTCTCCCTATACCTTCTCTCTACACCAGCTTCTCTCCCTATACCTTCTCTCTACACCAGCTCCTCTCCCTATACCTCATATCCTTACACCAGCTCCTCTCCCTACCCCTACACCAGCTCCTCTCCCTATCCCAGCTCCTATCCCTATACCAGCTCCTCCTACACCAGCTCCTCTCCCTATCCCCACACCAGCTCCTCTCCCTATACCTCCTCTCTACACCAGCTCCTCTCCCTATACCTCCTATCCCTACACCAGCTCCTCTCCCTATACCTCCTATCCCTACACCAGTTCCTCTCCCTATACCTCCTATCCCTACACCAGCTCCTCTCCCTATACCTCCTATCCCTACACCAGCTCCTCTCCCTATACCTCCTATCCCTACACCAGCTCCTCTCCCTATACCTCCTATCCCTACACCAGCTCCTCTCCCTATACCTCCTATCCCTACACCAGCTCCTCTCCCTATACCTCCTATCCCTACACCAGCTCCTCTCCCTATACCTCCTATCCCTATAGCTCCCCTCTACACCAGCTCCTCTCCCTATACCTCCTATCCCTACACCAGCTCCTCTCCCTGTCCCTACACCAGCTCCTCTCCCTATACCTCCTATCCCTACACCAGCTTCTCTCCCTATACCTCCTATCCCTACACCAGCTCCTCTCCCTATACCTCCTATCCCTACACCAGCTCCTCTCCCTATACCTCCTATCCCTACACCAGCTCCTCTCCCTATACCTCCTATCCCTACACCAGCTCCTCTCCCTATACCTCGTATCCCCTCACCAGCTCCTCTCCCTATACCTCCTATCCCTACACCAGCTCCTCTCCCTATACCTCCTATCCCTATAGCTCCCCTCTACACCAGCTCCTCTCCCTATACCTCCTATCCCTACACCAGCTCCTCTCCCTGTCCCTACACCAGCTCCTCTCCCTATCCCTACACCAGCTCCTCTCCCTATACCTCCTATCCCTACACCAGCCCCTCTCCCTATACCTCCTATCCCTATAGCTCCTATCTCTACACCAGCACCTCTCCCTATACCTCCCATCTCCAAACCAGCTCCTCTCCCTATACCGCCTATTCCTACACCAGCTCCTCTCTCTATACCACCTATCCCTACACCAGCACCTCTCCCTATACCTCCTATCCCTACACCAGCTCCTCTCCCTATACCTCCTATCCCTACACCAGCTCCTCTCCCTATACCTCCTATCCCTACACCAGCTCCTCTCCCTGTCCCTACACCATCTCCTCTCCCTATCCCTACACCAGCTCCTCTCCCTATACCTCCTATCCCTACACCAGCCCCTCTCCCTATACCTCCTATCCCTACACCAGCCCCTCTCCCTATACCTCATATCACTACACCAGCTCCTCTCCCTATACCTCATATCCCTACACCAGCTTCTCTCCCTATACATCCTTTCTACACCAGCTCCTCTCCCTATACCTCCTATCCCTACACCAGCCCCTCTCCCTATACCTCATATCACTACACCAGCTCCTCTCCCTATACCTCATATCCCTACACCAGCTTCTCTCCCTATACATCCTTTCTACACCAGCTCCTCTCCCTATACCTCCTATCCCTACACCAGCTCTTCTCCCTATACCTCCTATCCATACACCAGCTCTTCTCCCTATACCTCCTATCCCTACACCAGCTCCTCTCACTATACCAGCTCCTCCTACACCAGCTCCTCTCCCTATCCCTACACCAGCCCCTCTCCCTATACCTCCTCTCTACACCAGCTCCTCTCCCTATACCTCCTATCCCTACACCAGCTCCTCTCCCTATACCTCCTATCCCTACACCAGCTCCTCTCCCTATACCTCCTATCCCTACACCAGCTCCTCTCGCTATACCTCATATCCCTACACCAGCTCCTCTCCCTATACCTCATATCCCTACACCAGCTCATCTCCCTATACCTCATATCCCTACACCAGCTCATCTCCCTATACCTCCTATCCCTACACCAGCTCCTCTCCCTATACCTCCTATCCCTACACCAGCTCCTCTCCCTATACCTCCTATCCCTACACCAGCTCCTCTCCCTATACCTCCTCTCCCTACACCAGCTCCTCTCGCTATACCTCCTATCCCTACACCAGCTCCTCTCCCTATACCTCCTCTCCCTACACCAGCTCCTCTCCCTATACCTCATATCCCTACACCAGCTCCTCTCCCTATACCACCAGCTTCTCTCCCTATACATCCTCTCTACACCAGCTTCTCTCCCTATACCTTCTCTCTACACCAGCTTCTCTCCCTATACCTTCTCTCTACACCAGCTCCTCTCCCTATACCTCATATCCTTACACCAGCTCCTCTCCCTACCCCTACACCAGCTCCTCTCCCTATCCCAGCTCCTATCCCTATACCAGCTCCTCCTACACCAGCTCCTCTCCCTATCCCCACACCAGCTCCTCTCCCTATACCTCCTCTCTACACCAGCTCCTCTCCCTATACCTCCTATCCCTACACCAGCTCCTCTCCCTATACCTCCTATCCCTACACCAGTTCCTCTCCCTATACCTCCTATCCCTACACCAGCTCCTCTCCCTATACCTCCTATCCCTACACCAGCTCCTCTCCCTATACCTCCTATCCCTACACCAGCTCCTCTCCCTATACCTCCTATCCCTACACCAGCTCCTCTCCCTATACCTCCTATCCCTACACCAGCTCCTCTCCCTATACCTCCTATCCCTACACCAGCTCCTCTCCCTATACCTCCTATCCCTATAGCTCCCCTCTACACCAGCTCCTCTCCCTATACCTCCTATCCCTACACCAGCTCCTCTCCCTGTCCCTACACCAGCTCCTCTCCCTATACCTCCTATCCCTACACCAGCTTCTCTCCCTATACCTCCTATCCCTACACCAGCTCCTCTCCCTATACCTCCTATCCCTACACCAGCTCCTCTCCCTATACCTCCTATCCCTACACCAGCTCCTCTCCCTATACCTCCTATCCCTACACCAGCTCCTCTCCCTATACCTCGTATCCCTTCACCAGCTCCTCTCCCTATACCTCCTATCCCTACACCAGCTCCTCTCCCTATACCTCCTATCCCTATAGCTCCCCTCTACACCAGCTCCTCTCCCTATACCTCCTATCCCTACACCAGCTCCTCTCCCTGTCCCTACACCAGCTCCTCTCCCTATCCCTACACCAGCTCCTCTCCCTATACCTCCTATCCCTACACCAGCCCCTCTCCCTATACCTCCTATCCCTATAGCTCCTATCTCTACACCAGCACCTCTCCCTATACCTCCCATCTCCAAACCAGCTCCTCTCCCTATACCGCCTATTCCTACACCAGCTCCTCTCTCTATACCACCTATCCCTACACCAGCACCTCTCCCTATACCTCCTATCCCTACACCAGCTCCTCTCCCTATACCTCCTATCCCTACACCAGCTCCTCTCCCTATACCTCCTATCCCTACACCAGCTCCTCTCCCTGTCCCTACACCATCTCCTCTCCCTATCCCTACACCAGCTCCTCTCCCTATACCTCCTATCCCTACACCAGCCCCTCTCCCTATACCTCCTATCCCTACACCAGCCCCTCTCCCTATACCTCATATCACTACACCAGCTCCTCTCCCTATACCTCATATCCCTACACCAGCTTCTCTCCCTATACATCCTTTCTACACCAGCTCCTCTCCCTATACCTCCTATCCCTACACCAGCCCCTCTCCCTATACCTCATATCACTACACCAGCTCCTCTCCCTATACCTCATATCCCTACACCAGCTTCTCTCCCTATACATCCTTTCTACACCAGCTCCTCTCCCTATACCTCCTATCCCTACACCAGCTCTTCTCCCTATACCTCCTATCCATACACCAGCTCTTCTCCCTATACCTCCTATCCCTACACCAGCTCCTCTCACTATACCAGCTCCTCCTACACCAGCTCCTCTCCCTATCCCTACACCAGCCCCTCTCCCTATACCTCCTCTCTACACCAGCTCCTCTCCCTATACCTCCTATCCCTACACCAGCTCCTCTCCCTATACCTCCTATCCCTACACCAGCTCCTCTCCCTATACCTCCTATCCCTACACCAGCTCCTCTCGCTATACCTCATATCCCTACACCAGCTCCTCTCCCTATACCTCATATCCCTACACCAGCTCATCTCCCTATACCTCATATCCCTACACCAGCTCATCTCCCTATACCTCCTATCCCTACACCAGCTCCTCTCCCTATACCTCCTATCCCTACACCAGCTCCTCTCCCTATACCTCCTATCCCTACACCAGCTCCTCTCCCTATACCTCCTCTCCCTACACCAGCTCCTCTCGCTATACCTCCTATCCCTACACCAGCTCCTCTCCCTATACCTCCTCTCCCTACACCAGCTCCTCTCCCTATACCTCATATCCCTACACCAGCTCCTCTCCCTATACCACCAGCTTCTCTCCCTATACATCCTCTCTACACCAGCTTCTCTCCCTATACCTTCTCTCTACACCAGCTTCTCTCCCTATACCTTCTCTCTACACCAGCTCCTCTCCCTATACCTCATATCCTTACACCAGCTCCTCTCCCTACCCCTACACCAGCTCCTCTCCCTATCCCAGCTCCTATCCCTATACCAGCTCCTCCTACACCAGCTCCTCTCCCTATCCCCACACCAGCTCCTCTCCCTATACCTCCTCTCTACACCAGCTCCTCTCCCTATACCTCCTATCCCTACACCAGCTCCTCTCCCTATACCTCCTATCCCTACACCAGTTCCTCTCCCTATACCTCCTATCCCTACACCAGCTCCTCTCCCTATACCTCCTATCCCTACACCAGCTCCTCTCCCTATACCTCCTATCCCTACACCAGCTCCTCTCCCTATACCTCCTATCCCTACACCAGCTCCTCTCCCTATACCTCATATCCCTACACCAGCTCCTCTCCCTATACCTCCTATCCCTACACCAGCTCCTCTCCCTATACCTCCTATCCCTACACCAGCTCCTCTCCCTATACCTCCTATCCCTATAGCTCCCCTCTACACCAGCTCCTCTCCCTATACCTCCTATCCCTACACCAGCTCCTCTCCCTGTCCCTACACCAGCTCCTCTCCCTATACCTCCTATCCCTACACCAGCTTCTCTCCCTATACCTCCTATCCCTACACCAGCTCCTCTCCCTATACCTCCTATCCCTACACCAGCTCCTCTCCCTATACCTCCTATCCCTACACCAGCTCCTCTCCCTATACCTCGTATCCCTTCACCAGCTCCTCTCCCTATACCTCCTATCCCTACACCAGCTCCTCTCCCTATACCTCCTATCCCTATAGCTCCCCTCTACACCAGCTCCTCTCCCTATACCTCCTATCCCTACACCAGCTCCTCTCCCTGTCCCTACACCAGCTCCTCTCCCTATCCCTACACCAGCTCCTCTCCCTATACCTCCTATCCCTACACCAGCCCCTCTCCCTATACCTCCTATCCCTATAGCTCCTATCTCTACACCAGCACCTCTCCCTATACCTCCCATCTCCAAACCAGCTCCTCTCTCTATACCACCTATCCCTACACCAGCACCTCTCCCTATACCTCCTATCCCTACACCAGCTCCTCTCCCTATACCTCCTATCCCTACACCAGCTCCTCTCCCTATACCTCCTATCCCTACACCAGCTCCTCTCCCTGTCCCTACACCATCTCCTCTCCCTATCCCTACACCAGCTCCTCTCCCTATACCTCCTATCCCTACACCAGCCCCTCTCCCTATACCTCCTATCCCTACACCAGCTCCTCTCCCTATACCTCATATCCCTACACCAGCTCCTCTCCCTATACCTCATATCCCTACACCAGCTCCTCTCCCTATACCTCCTATCCCTACACCAGCTCCTCTCCCTACCCTTACACCAGCTCCTCTCACTATCCCTACACCAGCTCCTCTCCCTCTCCCTATCCCTATACCAGCTCCTCTCCCTATACCAGCTCCAGCTCCTCTCCCTACCCCTACACCAGCTCCTCTCCCTATCCCTACACCAGCTCCTCTCCCTATCCCTACACCAGCTCCTCTCCCTATACCTCCTATCCCTACACCAGCTCCTCTCCCTATACCTCCTATCCCCACACCAGCTCCTCTCCCTATACCTCCTATCCCTACACCAGCTCCTCTCCCTATACCTCCTATCCCTACACCAGCTCCTCTCCCTATACCTCCTATCCCTATAGCTCCTATCGCTACACCAGCTCCTCTCCCTATACCTCCCATCCCTACACCAGCTCCTCTCCCTATACCTCCTATCCCCACACCAGCTCCTCTCCCTATACCTCCTATCCCTACACCAGCTCCTCTCCCTATACCTCCTATCCCTACACCAGCTCCTCTCCCTATACCTCCTATCCCTATAGCTCCTATCGCTACACCAGCTCCTCTCCCTATACCTCCTATCCCTACACCAGCTCCTCTCCCTGTCCCTACACCATCTCCTCTCCCTATCCCTACACCAGCTCCTCTCCCTATACCTCCTATCCCTACACCAGCTCCTCTCCCTTTACCTCCTATCCCTACACCAGCGCCTCTCCCTATACCTCATAACCCTACACCAGCTCCTCTCCCTATACCTCCTATCCCTACACCAGCTCCTCTCCCTATACCTCCTATCCCTACACCAGCTCCTCTCCCTATACCTCCTATCCCTACACCAGCTCCTCTCCCTATACCTCCTATCCCTACACCAGCTCCTCTCCCTATACCTCCTATCCCTATAGCTCCTATCTCTACACCAGCTCCTCTCCCTATACCTTCTATCCCTACACCAGCTCCTCTCCCTGTCCCTACACCATCTCCTCTCCCTATCCCTACACCAGCTCCTCTCCCTATACCTCCTATCCCTACACCAGCTCCTCTCCCGTTACCTCCTATCCCTACACCAGCTCTTCTCCCTATACCTCCTATCCCTTCACCAGCTCCTCTCCCTATACCTCCTATCCCTACACCAGCTCCTCTCCCTATACCACCTATCCCTACACCAGCTCCTTTCCCTATACCTCCTATCCCTACACCAGCTCCTCTCCCTATCCCTACACCAGCTCCTCTCCCTATCCCTACACCAGCTCCTCTCCCTATACCTCCTATCCCTACACCAGCTCCTCTCCCTATACCTCCTATCCCCACACCAGCTCCTATCCCTATAGCTCCTATCGCTACACCAGCTCCTCTCCCTATACCTCCTATCCCTACACCAGCTCCTCTCCCTATACCTCCTATCCCCACACCAGCTCCTCTCCCTATACCTCCTATCCCTACACCAGCTCCTCTCCCTATACCTCCTATCCCTACACCAGCTCCTCTCCCTATACCTCCTATCCCTATAGCTCCTATCGCTACACCAGCTCCTCTCCCTATACCTCCTATCCCTACACCAGCTCCTCTCCCTGTCCCTACACCATCTCCTCTCCCTATCCCTACACCAGCTCCTCTCCCTATACCTCCTATCCCTACACCAGCTCCTCTCCCTTTACCTCCTATCCCTACACCAGCTCCTCTCCCTATACCTCATAACCCTACACCAGCTCCTCTCCCTATACCTCCTATCCCTACACCAGCTCCTCTCCCTATACCTCCTATCCCTACACCAGCTCCTCTCCCTATACCTCCTATCCCTACACCAGCTCCTCTCCCTATACCTCCTATCCCTACACCAGCTCCTCTCCCTATACCTCCTATCCCTATAGCTCCTATCTCTACACCAGCTCCTCTCCCTATACCTTCTATCCCTACACCAGCTCCTCTCCCTGTCCCTACACCATCTCCTCTCCCTATCCCTACACCAGCTCCTCTCCCTATACCTCCTATCCCTACACCAGCTCCTCTCCCGTTACCTCCTATCCCTACACCAGCTCTTCTCCCTATACCTCCTATCCCTTCACCAGCTCCTCTCCCTATACCTCCTATCCCTACACCAGCTCCTCTCCCTATACCACCTATCCCTACACCAGCTCCTTTCCCTATACCTCCTATCCCTACACCAGCTCCTCTCCCTATACCTCCTATCCCTACACCAGCTCCTCTCCCTATATCTACACCAGCTCCTCTCCCTATACCGCCTATCTCTACACCAGCTCCTCTCCCTATACCTCCTATCTCTACACCAGCTCCTCTCCCTTTACCTCCTATCCCTACACCAGCTCCTCTCCCTATACCTCCTATCCCTACACCAGCTCCTCTCCCTATACCAGCTCCTATCCCTACACCAGCTCCTCTCCCTATACCAGCTCCTATCCCTACACCAGCTCCTCTCCCTATACCAGCTCCTATCCCTACACCAGCTCCTCTCCCTACACCAGCTCCTCTCCCTATCCCTACACCAGCTCCTCTCCCTATACCTCCTATCCCTACACCAGCTCCCCTCCCTTTACCTCCTATCCCTACACCAGCTCTTCTCCCTATATCTCCTATCCCTTCACCAGCTCCTCTCCCTATACCAGCTCCTATCCCTACACCAGCTCCTCTCCCTATACCAGCTCCTATCCCTACACCAGCTCCTCTCCCTACACCAGCTCCTATCCCTACACCAGCTCCTCTCCCTACACCAGCTCCTCTCCCTACACCAGCTCCTCTCCCTATACCTCCTATCCCTACACCAGCTCCTCTCCCTATACCTCCTATCCCTATAGCTCCTATCTCTACACCAGCTCCTCTCCCTATACCTCCTATCCCTACACCAGCTCCTCTCCCTATCCCTACACCAGCTCCTCTCCCTATACCTCCTATCCCTACACCAGCTCCTCTCCCTTTACCTCCTATCCCTACACCAGCTCTTCTCCCTACACCTCCTATCCCTTCACCAGCTCCTCTCCCTAAACCAGCTCCTCTCCCTATACCAGCTCCTATCCCTACACCAGCTCCTCTCCCTATACCAGCTCCTATCCCTACACCAGCTCCTCTCCCTACACCAGCTCCTCTCCCTATCCCTACACCAGCTCCTCTCCCTATACCTCCTATCCCTACACCAGCTCCCCTCCCTTTACCTCCTATCCCTACACCAGCTCTTCTCCCTATATCTCCTATCCCTTCACCAGCTCCTCTCCCTATACCAGCTCCTATCCCTACACCAGCTCCTCTCCCTATACCAGCTCCTATCCCTACACCAGCTCCTCTCCCTACACCAGCTCCTATCCCTACACCAGCTCCTCTCCCTACACCAGCTCCTCTCCCTACACCAGCTCCTCTCCCTATACCTCCTATCCCTACACCAGCTCCTCTCCCTATACCTCCTATCCCTATAGCTCCTATCTCTACACCAGCTCCTCTCCCTATACCTCCTATCCCTACACCAGCTCCTCTCCCTATCCCTACACCAGCTCCTCTCCCTATACCTCCTATCCCTACACCAGCTCCTCTCCCTTTACCTCCTATCCCTACACCAGCTCTTCTCCCTACACCTCCTATCCCTTCACCAGCTCCTCTCCCTAAACCAGCTCCTCTCCCTATACCTCCTATCCCTACACCAGCAAACTCTCCTTCCAGACTCATATCAAACATCTCCAATCGAAAATCAAATCAAGAGTCGGCTTTCTATTCCGCAACAAAGCCTCCTTTACTCACGCCGCCAAGCTTACCCTAGTAAAACTGACTATCCTACCGATCCTTGACTTCGGTGATGTCATCTACAAAATGGCTTCCAACACTCTACTCAGCAAACTGGATGCAGTCTATCACAGTGCCATCCGTTTTGTCACTAAAGCACCTTATACCACCCACCACTGCGACTTGTATGCTCTAGTCGGCTGGCCCTCGCTACATATTCGTCGCCAGACCCACTGGCTCCAGCTCATCTACAAGTCCTTGCTAGGTAAAGCTCCGCCTTATCTCAGTTCACTGGTCACGATGGCAACACCCATCCGTAGCACTCGCTCCAGCAGGTGTATCTCACTGATCATCCCTAAAGCCAACACCTCATTTGGCCGCCTTTCATTTCAGTACTCTGCTGCCTGTGACTGGAACGAACTGCAAAAATCGCTGAAGTTGGAGACTTTTATCTCCCTCACCAACTTCAAACATCAGCTATCTGAGCAGCTAACCGATCGCTGCAGCTGTACATAGTCTATTGGTAAATAGCCCACCCATTTTCACCTACCTCATTCCCATACTGTTTTTATTTATTTACTTTTCTGCTCTTTTGCACACCAATACCTGTACATGACCATCTGATCATTTATCACTCCAGTGTTAATCTGCAAAATTGTAATTATTCGCCTACCTCCTCATGCCTTTTGCACACATTGTATATAGACTCCCCCTTTTTTTTCTACTGTGTTATTGACTTGTTAATTGTTTACTCCATGTGTAACTCTGTGTTGTCTGTTCACACTGCTATGCTTTATCTTGGCCAGGTCGCAGTTGCAAATGAGAACTTGTTCTCAACTAGCCTACCTGGTTAAATAAAGGTGAAATAAAAAAAATAAAAAAATAAAATCTCTACACCAGCTCCTCTCCCTATACCTCCTATCCCTACACCAGCTCTTCTCCCTATACCTCCTATCCCTACACCAGCTCTTCTCCCTATTCCTCTTATCCCTACACCAGCTCCTCTCCCTATACCTCCTATCCCTACACCAGCTCCTCTCCCTACACCAGCTCCTCTCCCTATCCCAGCTCCTCTCCCTCTCCCTATACCAGCTCCTCTCCCTATCCCTACACCAGCTCCTCTCCCTATACCTCCTCTCTACACCAGTTCCTCTCCCTATACCTCATATCCCTACACCAGCTCCTCTCCCTATACCTCCTATCCCTACACCAGCTCCTCTCCCTATACCTCATATCCCTACACCAGCTCCTCTCCCTATACCTCATATCCCTACACCAGCTCCTCTCCCTATACCTCCTATCCCTACACCAGCTCCTCTCCCTATACCAGCTCCTCTCCCTATACCAGCACCTCTCCCTATCCCTACACCAGCTCCTCTCCCTATACCTCCTCTCTACACCAGTTCCTCTCCCTATACCTCATATCCCTACACCAGCTCCTCTCCCTATACCTCATATCCCTACACCAGCTCCTCTCCCTATACCTCCTATCCCTACACCAGCTCCTCTCCCTATACCTCCTATCCCTACACCAGCTCCAATCCCTATACCTCCTATCCCTACACCAGCTCCTCTCCCTATACCTCCTATCTCTACACCAGCTCCTCTCCCTATACCTCCTATCCCTACACTAGCTCCTCTCCCTATACCTCCTATCCCTACACCAGCTCCTCTCCCTATACCTCCTATCCCTACACCAGCTCCTCTCCCTATACCTCCTATCCCTACACCAGCTCCTCTCCCTATACCTCCTATCCCTACACCAGCTCCTCTCCCTATACCTCCTATCCCTATAGCTCCTCTCCCTATACCTCCTATCCCTATAGCTCCTCTCCCTATACCTCCTATCCCTATAGCTCCTATCTCTACACCAGCTCCTCTCCCTATACCTCCTATCCCTACACCAGCTCCTCTCCCTGTCCCTACACCATCTCCTCTCCCTATCCCTACACCAGCTCCTCTCCCTATACCTCCTATCCCTACACCAGCTCCTCTCCCTATACCTACACCAGCTCCTCTCCCTATACCTCCTATCTCTACACCAGCTCCTCTCCCTATACCTCCTATCCCTACACCAGCTCCTCTCCCTATACCTCCTATCCCTACACCAGCTCCTCTCCCTATACCTCCTATCCCTACACCAGCTCCTCTCCCTATACCTCCTATCCCTACACCAGCTCCTCTCCCTATACCTCCTATCCCTACACCAGCTCCTCTCCCTATACCTCCTATCCCTACACCAGCTCCTCTCCCTATACCTCCTATCCCTACACCAGCTCCTCTCCCTATACCTCCTATCCCTACACCAGCTCCTCTCCCTATACCTCATATCCCTACACCAGCTCCTCTCCCTATACCACCTATCCCTACACCAGCTCCTCATCCTATACCACCTATCCTTACACCAGCTCCTCTCCCTATACCTCCTATCCCTATACCAGCTCCTCTCCCTATACCTCCTATCCCTACACCAGCTCCTCTCCCTATACCACCTATCCCTACACCAGCTCCTCATCCTATACCACCTATACCTACACCAGCTCCTCTCCCTATACCACCTATCACTACACCAGCTCCTCTCCCTATACCACCTATCCCTACACCAGCTCCTCATCCTATACCACCTATCCCTACACCAGCTCCTCATCCTATACCACCTATCCCTACACCAGCTTCTCTCCCTCTGCTCTGAATGTGTTTGCGTTACATGGCCGAGGAGAGAAATGCTTTATTCAGCCTCACTCAGGGTTCCTACTGGAACCTATTACTGGACAGATATGATGGGAAGGACCGCCACTCCATCGATCCTTCCTCCCAATCCTTCAGCACCACCCCTGGGCCAGCATGTGTGAGAGGTGGGACCATCAGCGTCAGGAAGAGAGTGTTTAACCAGGTAAGAGAAGATGTGCCTAATCCCAAATGTTTGCCAAAACCCTATCCACTGGTAGAGATCTGAGAAGATTTAATTGGTACAAGTAATAGGGTTAAACTTCCACTCAGCCTATTTCCAAATCTTCTCAGGTCTCATTTGTGATTGGGACCGAGAGTGGGGGCAACAGATGAAGAGGGAGAGACCGGGGCAAGGAAGAGGGGGAGACCGGGGAGAGGATAGTGGGGGAGCAGGGGGACAATTGATGAGAGCGAGGGCGACATAAGTGCAGCTTGAGGTAGTTGTGTAACGCAGAAGACAAATTTCAATATCTCTCAAAAAGGACAAGACAATGCAGCATAACATTGCTAATGAGTGTATATTTACTATAGGTGTATATTTATGTATTATGATTATACGAAGTATTTGTCTTTGTGTGTGTGTGTGTGTGTGCGAGAGTGTTTGTAGGAGACCAGTGGGCCACCTGTCTTTTCAGTCTCTAAATCCAGAACAAATTCAAGAATGCATACAGTATTATATAGAGCCATTATTGCATGGAACTCGCCTCCATTTCATATTGTGCAAATGAACAGCAAACCTGGGTTAAAAAAACAGATAAAGAAACACATCATTACACAATGCGTCTCTCCTATTTGACCTAGATATTGTATGTATTGATATGTAGGCTGTATGACATTTAAAACACTTTTCTTTTTTAAATGTTCTGTTCTTGTCTATTAAATGTTCTGTATTATGTCATGTTTTGTATGGACTCCAGGAAGAGTAGCTGCTGCTGCTTTCACAACAGCTAATGGGGATCCTAATATAATAACCAATACCAAAGTGTATCAGTTTGAAGGCCTGGTAACTGATGTGGTGTGGGACCGAGTCCTCTCCCCAACCTCAAAACGTAACTAGTTGAAGTCGGAAATTTACTCCAACTTAGGTTGGAGTCATTAACTAGTTTTTCAACCACTCCACAAATTTCTTGTTAACAAACTATAGTTTTGGCAAGTCGGCCAGTCATTTCGGCCAAGTCATTTTTCCAACAATTGTTTACAGATTTTTTCACTCACACTTCCAGTGGGTCAGAAGTTTACATACACTAAGTTGACGGTGCCTTTAAACAGCTTGGAAAATTCCAGAAAATTATGTCATGGCTTGAGAAGCTTCTGATAGGCTAATTGACATAATTTGAGTCAATTGGAGTTGTACCTATGGATGCATTTCTATGCCTACCTTCAAACTCAGTGCCTCTTTGCTTGACATCATGGGAAAATCAAAAGAAATCAGCCAAGACCTCAGAAAAGTCTGGTTCATCCTTGGGAGCAATATCCAAATGCCTGAAGGTACCACGTTCATCTGTATAAACACCATGGGACCACGCAGGCGTCATACCGCTCAGGAAGGAGACGCGTTCTGTCTCCTAGAGATGAACGTACTTTGGTGCGAAAAGTGCAAATCAATCCCAGAACAACAGCAAAGGACCTTGTGAAGATGCTGGAGGAAACAGGTACAAAAGTATATGTATCCACAGTAATACTAGTCCTATATCTATTGGGAAGGACCGCCACTCCATCGATCCCTCCTCCCAGTCCTTCAGCACTACCCCATGAAGTGCTTTGAAAGGCTGGTCATGGCTCACATCAACACCATTATCCCAGAAACCCTAGACCCACTCCAATTTGCATACCGCCCAAACAGATACACAGATGATGCAATCTCTATTGCACTCCACACTGCCCTTACCCACCTGGACAAAAGGAACACCCATGTGAGAATGCTGTTCATTGACTACAGCTCAGCGTTCAACACCATAGTACCCTCAAAGCTCATCACTAAGCTAAGGAACCTGGGACTAAACACCTCCCTTTGCAACTGGATCCTGGACTTCCTGACGGGCCTCCCCCAGGTGGTGAGGGTAGGTAGCAACACATCTGCCTCGCTTATCCTCAACACTGGAGCTCCCCAGGGGTGCTCAGTCCCCTCCTGTACTCCCTGTTCACCCATGACTGCATGGCCAGGCACGACTCCAACACCATCATTAAGTTTGCTGATGACACAACAGTGGTAGGCCTGATCAACGACAACGACGAGACAGTCTATAGGGAGGAGGTCAGAGACCTGGCCGGGTGGTGCCAGAATAACAACCTCTCCCTCAACGTAACCAAGACCAAGGAGATTATTGTGAACTACAGGAAAAGGAGCACTGAGCTCTCTGATGCGTACCTGGTGTCCACATCACCAACAAACTAGAATGATCCAAACACACCAAGACAGTCGTGAAGAGGGCACGACAAAGCCTATTCCCCCTCAGGAAACTAAAAAGATTAGGCATGGGTCCTGAGATCCTCAAAAGATTGCATCACTGCCTGGTACGGCAATTGCTCAGCCTCCGACCGCAAGGCACTACAGAGGGTAGTGTGTACGGCCCAGTACATCACTGGGGCAAAGCTGCCTGCCATACAGGACCTCTACACCAGGCGGTGTCAGAGGAAGGCCCTGAAAATTGTCAAAGACCCCAGCCACAGACTGTTCTCTCTACTACCGCATGGCAAGTGGTACCCGGAGTGCCAAGTCTAGGACAAAAAGGGTTCTCAACAGTTTTTACCCCCAAGCCATAAGACTCCTGAACTATTTGTATTATGTCCCCCCCCCCCCCAACCCCTCTTCTACTCTGTTTATCTTATATGCATAGTCACTTTAACTATACATTCATGTACATACTACCTCAATTGGCATGACCAACTAGTGCTCCCGCACATTGGCTAACCGGGCTTTCTGCATTGTGTCCCACCACCTGCCAACCCCTCTTTTACGCTACTGCTACTCTCGGTTCATCATATGCAGTCATTTTAACCATACCCACATGTACATACTACCTCAATAAGCCTGACTAACCGGTGTCTGTATATAGCCTTGCTACTGTTATTTTCAAATGTATTTTTACTGTTGTTTTATTTCTTTACTTAACTACACCTACACACACACACACACACACTTTTCTATCGCACTATTGGTTAGCGCCTGTAAGTAAGCATGTAAGTAAGCATTTCACTATAAGGAATACCTGTTGTATTCCGCGCACGACACAAATAAACTTTGATTTATATCGACAGGATCTGAAAGGCCGCTCAGCAAGGAAGAAGCCACTGCTCCAAAACCGCCATAAAAAAGCCAGACTACGGTTTGCAACTGCACATGGGGACGAAGACCATACTTTTTGGAGAAATGTCCTCTGGCCTGACGAAAGAAAAATAGAACTGTTTGGCCATAATGACCATCGTTATGTTTGGAGGAAAAGGGGGAGGCTTGCAAGCTGAAGAACACCCATCCCAACCGTGAAGCGCAGGGGTGGCAGCATCATGTTGTGTGGGTGCTCTGCTGCAGGAGGGACTGGTGCACTTCACAAAATAGATGGCTTCATGAGGCAGGAAAATTGTGGATATATTGAAGCAACATCAAGACATCAGTCAGGAAGATAAAACTTGGTTGCAAATGGGTCTTCCAAATGGACAATGACCCCAAGCATACTTCCAAAGTTGTGGCAAAATGGCTTAAGGACAACAAAGTCAAGGTATTGGAGTGGCCATCACAAACCCTGACCTCAATCCCATAGAACATTTGTTGGCAGAACTGAAAAATGGTGTGTAAGCAAGGAGGCCTACAAACCTGACTCCGTTACACCAGTACTTTCAGGAGGAATTGGCCAAAATTCACCCAACTTATTATGGCAAGCTTGTGGAAGGCTACCTGAAACATTTGACCCAATTTAAACAATTTAAAGGCAATGCTGCCAAATACTAATTGAGTGTATGTAAATTTCTGACCCACTGGGAATCTGATGAAAGAAAGAAAAGCTGAAATAAATCTCTACTATTATTCTGACATTTCACATTCTTAAAATAAGGTGGTGATCCTAACTGACCTAAGGCAGGGAATTTTTACTGGGATTAAATGTCAGGAATTATGAAAAACTGAGTTTAAATGTATTTGGTTATGGTGTACGTAAACGTCCGACTTCAACTGTACATGTCTGGGTTGCAATATCCTGGCCCAGGCTACTACAACAATACCCCTCATAATGTGCTGACCTGGTCCAAGGCCATCTACTCCACTCCTGGAGGAAAACACCTTGAACTCCTCCAATGCCTATCAGAGGCCATTACCAATTAGAGGAAAGAGGAAGTATTTGAAAGGAGGGCGCAGAGAGAGGGTGTGGCTATAGGGAAGAGTAGTGAATGAGGGGGTTTGTTTCTCTGGGTCGAGTTACCCCGGTGGTTGTTTGAAAAGGGTGAAAAGTGATTGCATTTGTTTTGGATCCATGCTGTCTCCTGGGTGTGAACCTTGTGATGGCGAAGTCGGCTAAAAACAAAAGTGTTTCCTGATGGGTCCCAAATCAAATTAAGTTGTACTCTGGATGATGATTTTGATACATGATTTAAATACTTAAAATTAAGAACTTGGCATATTAAAAGCAATTGATGAGAAAAAAAGTGATTTTTCTATGAGGAGGCTTAACCTAGGTCTGTGAAACCAGCCCTTTGGGCAAGATTAATACTGAAATGTTGCCATGTCACTAAACAGCCACAGAGCATAACTACAGTGCCTTGAGAAAGTATTCGGCCCCCTTGAACTTTGCGACCTTTTGCCACATTTCAGGCTTCAAACATAAAGATATAAAACTGTATTTTTTTGTGAAGAATCAACAAGTGGGACACAATCATGAAGTGGAACGACAGTTATTGGATATTTCAAACTTTTTTAACAAATCAAAAACTGAAAAATTGGGCGTGCAAAATTATTCAGCCCCCTTAAGTTAATACTTTGCAGCGCCACCTTTTGCTGCGATTACAGCTGTAAGTCGCTTGGGGTATGTCTCTATCAGTTTTGCACATCGAGAGACTGAATTTTTTTCCCATTCCTCCTTGCAAAACAGCTCGAGCTCAGTGAGTTTGGATGGAGAGCATTTGTGAACAGCAGTTTTCAGTTCTTTCCACAGATTCTCGATTGGATTCAGGTCTGGACTTTGACTTGGCCATTCTAACACCTGGATATGTTTATTTTTGAACCATTCCATTGTAGATTTTGCTTTATGTTTTGGATCATTGTCTTGTTGGAAGACAAATCTCCGTCCCAGTCTCAGGTCTTTTGCAGACTCCATCAGGTTTTCTTCCAGAATGGTCCTGTATTTGGCTCCATCCATCTTCCCATCAATTTGAACCATCTTCCCTGTCCCTGCTGAAGAAAAGCAGGCCCAAACCATGATGCTGCCACCACCATGTTTGACAGTGGGGATGATGTTTTCAGGGTGATGTGCTGTGTTGCTTTTACGCCAAACATAACGTTTTGCATTGTTGCCAAAAAGTTCAATTTTGGTTTAATCTGACCAGAGCACCATCTTCCACATGTTTGGTGTGTCTCCCATGTGGCTTGTGGCAAACTTTAAAAACACTTTTTATGGATATCTTTAAGAAATGGCTTTCTTCTTGCCACTCTTCCATAAAGGCCAGATTTGTGCAATATACGACTGATTGTTGTCCTATGGACAGAGTCTCCCACCTCAGCTGTATATCTCTGCAGTTCATCCAGAGTGATCATGGGCCTCTTGGCTGCATCTCTGATCAGTCTTCTCCTTGTATGAGCTGAAAGTTTAGAGGGACGGCCAGGTCTTGGTAGATTTGCAGTGGTCTGATACTCCTTCCATTTCAATATTATTGCTTGCACAGTGCTCCTTGGGATGTTTAAAGCTTGGGAAATCTTTTTGTATCCAAATCCGGCTTTAAACTTCTTCACAACAGTATCTCGGACTTGCCTGGTGTGTTCCTTGTTATTCATGATGCTCTCTGCGCTTTTGACGGACCTCTGAGACTATCACAGTGCAGGTGCATTTATACGGAGACTTGATTACACACAGGTGGATTGTATTTATCATCATTAGTCATTTAGGTCAACATTGGATCATTCAGAGATCCTCACTGAACTTCTGGAGAGAGTTTGCTGCACTGAAAGTAAAGGGGCTGAATAATTTTGCACGCCCAATTTTTCAGTTTTTGATTTGTTAAAAAAGTTTGAAATATCCAATAAATGTCGTTCCACTTCATGATTGTGTCCCACTTGTTGTTGATTCTTCACAAAAAAATACAGTTTTATATCTTTATGTTTGAAGCCTGAAATGTGGCAAAAGGTCGCAAAGTTCAAGGGGGCCGAATACTTTCGCAAGGCACTGTATTTAACATTAAAAGAGTCAAGGGAATAATCATGTGATCTTTTGTTTTTAATTTCATTATGTACCATAAAATTACGATAAAACATGTACAACAGCAATTTGAGGCACAAGCTTGATGGGCTTTGTAGCTACACAACCCATCATTTAGACTTTTGAAACACAAGAGCTCCTGTATAGCTGCGTCATTCAGTTTCATCTGAACAGATCACACAACTGATATTAAACATTCAATGCAACAGTCCTAATAACTAACAGCCATAGAGACAAACATGTTAAACCACTTCCCAGTTGTTGCAGTTCCATAACAGTCTCAAAATATCATATTGTCAATGTACAGCCTAGAGAGCAGCATCAGAACAGGCACAGCAGGAAGGTTCTGAGGTGTGTGTCCGTGTTTAAAAACTCAAATGCATTTCTCCCCCCTGCTTGAAGTAATCATTGATTATTTTCCAACATGGTGATAACTAACTACTAGTCTCACCCACCAGCCTAGGCTGAGGATGAGGTTAGACAACAGCAGTAGAATCCTTGTTTAAAACTACCCAATTTGGTGAATAAATATTTCCAAGAAAGAGAACAGGGAGGAATGCACGTTAAAAGTGTTCAAAGGGCCATTGATTTCCCTCATTGCAGGTGAAGGCAAGACAGTCCAGACACTGCACTGCCCTCGTGTGGCTTGAATTAGCACTGCACCTCACACAGACAACAGGGTCACTCACACTCAGGACGCAACCGCATACTGGACATTGTAGATAGAAATGGCATGAACAGAACTGAAATGATTCCTCACTATGCATGTTTAAGAGACATGTCAGTTCTACACAATACATTTCTATCTGATCACCACCCAGGACAGCACCTTTCTTTTTGTCTGATTTGGACAGAGCTAGTCATCTTCACCCTGGTTATCCACAATGAGGACATGAGTCCACTAACTTCTATTATGTTACCAGATAACATCAGTTTAAGGCAGATAATAATGTTTTAAAGGCAGAAAGGAAGATGCATAGCTTCATGTTGATTTCAAAAGTAACAAATTGCTTGGATTGTTTAGTAATTGTTGCAGTAATATGAGTCAGAGGTAGGGTGCAAGTTGTCCTGAACCCTGGCCTGATGGTGTCCCATTGGAGTGGTAGGTAGGTGTCACTCCCCATTGGCCCAGGGAATGATGTTCTCTCCATAACAGTTGAGGTTAGAATTTGGGCGTTGGGCAATCTGGTCCAAGATCTGTGGTTAAGGGCAACTTCTACCCAGAGCTGTGTGAGCCTGTCTCCATGCCTGGCATTCCTTCCAGTTCAGTAGCTGACCGGCGCTGATGAGACTGTGCAACACTACACTGCAGTCCTGAACGCAGCCCTGGGTGTAGTAGCTGTTATGAGCCAATCTGAAATGGTACCCTATTCCCTATATAGTACACCACTTTTGGCCACTGGAATCGATCCAGAAGTAGTGCACTATGTAGGGAATATACGGCCACCATTTGGGTCTAAATCGCAAGTCTCTATGACGCATACTCCTTCAGCAGCTGGCCGGCTATCACCAGTCTCTGGATCTCACTGGTGCCTTCATAGATCTCAGTGATTCGCGCGTCACGGTAGTGCCTCTCCGCTGGCATGTCTGTCACGTAACCCATTCCCCCAAGAACCTGGATTGACTTTTAGTTCCACAGATAGAGAAAAAGGGGTAAATATTTTTAAGGGTTTAGCATCTGAGAAATGTCAATGAATTCCATATTGATTATTGATTGATTCAGTCACTAGTTGTAGAAATAAGGACATGACAGGCTCTCTGATGCGTACCTGGTGGCCGCAGAAGGTAGCAGCCTCAGACGCTGCTAGTTTGGCCATGGCTGCTTCCTGTGGGGACAGGAAGGACGAAGCACAACGTTATGTAATATGACAGAGAGGATGGTGTGTGTGGTGTGGTGGGATGTGTACCTTGGTGAAGGGTTTCTTGGCGTCTTTTAGCATTGCAGCCTTCCAGGTGAGGAGACGAGCACTTTCAACAGCTACAGCCATGTCTGCCAACTTGAACTGAAGCATAGAGATACACACCCTTCAAGTGGAACTGACAGTATTTTAGCATATACACCCCCAGGAAGAACATGACACTGGACTGTGCGTTTCCAGGCAGTAGCAACAGAGACTTTAGATCATTAGAACACATTCGCCAAAAGCCACCTGAATGGATTTCTGCTAATATGTAAATACCACAGGAGTCCTCTTACATTAGTGAACTTTACAGTCCTTGATCAAACAACCATGAAAATGTAGGCTCTCTCCTTCAGTTATGCACATCAACAAGATCAACAACTAATGCTAGCCAGAGCAAGATGTTATGACTGACTTGTGATCATTGACCTTGCTAGTTTGATTGTATTGAGATTCCCAGCCTTAGTTACAGTCATCTGTTTGTGTCCAAAATATTGAGTCATTGAAACTGAAACAGTGCATCCCGAATGGAGGCAGCAAACAATGTATCAAGCCCACTGTGATTTATAATCTGATAGCAATGTTTTTTGGACTACCAAGAACTATTGGTGAATTATATTAATCATGCATTGAGCTGCATCCAACTATTCTACCAACAATACCTTAGTGTACGTCATGTAATGTTGAGTCAAATAGAACCTATTTTTTTAAACGTTGGTTTTGTAGCATAAACTGAAAATGGGATATTTTTTGACTGATATGATTGTCTGTTTCATATCTGAAAAGTAGTACAAACGTGGTCAGTTCCACTTTAATATAAGACACCTTAACATTTAAACAAACTTTTACATACACACACACCTGTACAGCCTGCAGCTTGCCAATGGGCGCGCCGAAGGCGGTGCGTTTGTGAGCGTAGTCCGCAGCACAGTCCAGAGCAGCCTGAGCAATACCCAGGGCCTGGGAAGCTATACCTATACGCCCACTGTCCAGGGTTTGCTGTGGGGGGGGGGGGGGGGGGGGGGGGGGCAGTACACACAGACAAGCACATAATCACTCACATTGACTATGTACACACACAACCAACACCCCACCCCCACCTATAAACCGACCATGGCTATCTTGAAGCCAGATCCTCGTGACCCCAGCATGTTGCCCAGGGGTATCCTACAGTCCTCCAGGATGAGGTTGGCCGTGGAGGTTGCTCTGATGCCCAGCTTGTCCTCCTTCTTCCCCAGGGACAGGCCAGGATGGGGCATGGGCACCAGGAATGCACTGATACCCTATGGGGGGGGGGGGGGGGGGGACAACACACTGAAATGCATGTATAAGTTACATTTATTATAATATCAAAATACTGAGAAACAGAGAGAGTGAGCGAGTGAGAGAAGAAGAAGGAATATAGGGGGTTTCACTATGACTCGACTCCAACTACGGTGTATCTAACCTTGTGTTTGAGTGACTTGTCAGTGGTAGCGAATATGACAGTAGCTGAAGCATCCCAGCTGTTGGTAATCCAGGCTTTAGTCCCGTTCAACACCCACTCCTCTCCCTCCTGTCTGGCTAACGTAGACGCTGCCCCTGCATCACTACCATTACCTACACAGATGGGGGAGAGAAATAGAGAGAATCAACAACCACTCATCTTCCCTAGTTGGAGTGTAGTAGTAAATGGAGGGCCCTGGGGCACAGTGTGTGTTGTGTGCGTCTGTGGTGTACCTGGTTCACTCAGAGCGAAGCAGCCAACTTTCTCTCCAGTCGTGAAGGGAGTGATCCACTGTTCCTTCTGCTTCTGTGTTCCAAACTTCAATATTGGCCCTATGTACAAAGACTACACACACATACCCTTTAGTATCAGTGTTAGATACAGCGACAACATAAAACACACACACCCTTACGTACGTTGTTGACCGAGACCACACATCCAGTGCTGCCGCAGCCCCTACTGATCTCCTCCACGGCCAGAGAGTAGGCCAGGTAGTCCATTCCTGCTCCTCCCAGCGCCTCAGGAACCTCTACAGCCATCACCCCCATAGCACCCAGCTCTCGCACCTGTAGAAACACACACATGGATGCATTAGAGGGTGTGTGTGTGTGTACTTCATATTCTGTGTTCTGCGTGTGTGCCTGTTTAGTGATGCGTGTTGGTTCACACGCCTTCAAATTGCTAATAACCCATCCACAACCACCTGACTGTGATTTTCACTGAGGCCCCACCCGACCCGAACACGAAAATAGGCCGATAGAAAATGAGTCAGAGAAGGCGTACCAATCTTTTTGACAGGGGGTGCCGGATTTCTTTTTTTAAGCCTAGATATGTTAATCAACTTGTCTATAATTAGAAACATGCAGCTTCTCATCTGTCATTACTGCCCTAGAAGACTAAATAAGCCTTTGCTTACCAGAATGTATAAAGTAAATATAATATAAATACATAATATATCCTTTGTCAAGATAAACCATCCACCTGACAGGTATATCAAGAAGCCGATTAAACAGCATGATCATTACACAGGTGCACCTTGTGCTGGGGACAATAAAAGGCCACTCTAAAATGTGTTGTTTTGTCACGCAACACAATGCCACAGATGTCATATTTTGAGGGAACGTGAAATTGACATTCTTAGTGCAGGAATGTCCACCAGAGCTGTTTCCAGAGAATTTGTCAATTTCTCTACCATAAGCTGCCTCAGAAAGGGGTGCTCAGGAGTATTTCTGTCTGTAATCAAGCCTATTCTGATTGAACGGGCATGGCTCCCAAGTGGGTGGGCCTATGCCCTCCCAGGCCCACCTATGTCTGCGCCCCTGCCGAGTCATGTGAATAGGGCCTAATGAATTTATTTCAATTGACTGATTTCCTTATTTAACTAGGCAAGTCAGTTAAGAACAAATTCTTATTTACAATGACGGCCTACCAAAAGGCTTCTTGCGGGGACGGACGGTGGCTGCGATTAAAAATTTAAAATAAATAAAATAGGACAACACACACATCACAACAAGAGAGACAACACTACATAAAGAGAGATTTAAGACAACATAGCAAGGCAGCAACACTTACAACACAGCATGGTACAAACATTATTGGGCACAGACAACAGCACAAAGGGCAAGAAGGTAGAGACAGCAATACATCACACAAAGCAGCCACAACTGTCAATAAGAGTGTCCATGATTGAGTCTTTGAATGAAGAGATGGAGATAAAACTGTCCAGTTCGAGTGTTTGTTGCAGCTCGTTCCAGTCGCTAGCTGCAGCGAACTGAAAAGAGGAGCGACCCAGTGTGTGCCTTGGGGACCTTTAACAGAATGGGCTGCAGTAGATATCTCAGATAGGGGGGAGTGAGGCCTAAGAGGGTTTTATAAATAAGCATCAACCAGTGGGTCTTGCGACGGGTATACAGAGATGACCAGTTTACAGAGGAGTATAGAGTGCAGTGATGTGTCCTATAAGGAGCATTGGTGGCAAATCTGATGGCAGAATGGTAAAGAACATCTAGCCACTCTAGAGCACCCTTACCTGCCGGTCTATGAATTATGTCTCAGTAATCTAGCATGGGTAGGATGGTCATCTGAATCAGGGTTAGTTTGGCAGCTGGGGTGAAAGAGGAGCGATTACAATAGAAGAAACCAAGTCTAGATTTAACTTTAGCCTGCAGCTTTGATATGTGCTGAGAGAAGAACAGTGCACCATCTAGCCATACTCCCAAGTACTTGAATGAGGATACTACCTCAGGATTTAGAGCTTAAGGTAGTCATCACACCTGTGGGAAGAGGGGCATTCTTCTTACCAAACCACATGACCTTTGTTTTGGAGGTGTTCAGAACAAGGTTAAGGGCAGAGAAAGCTTGTTGGATACTAAGAAAGCTTTGCAATAGAGCATTTAACACAAAATCCAGGGAGAGGCCAGCTGAGTATAAGACTATCATCTGCATATACAGTGGGGCAAAAAAGTATTTAGTCAGCCACCAATTGTGCAAGTTCTCCCACTTAAAAAGATGAGAGACCTGTAATTTTCAACAGACAAAATGAGAAGAAAGAAATCCAGAAAATCACATTGTAGGATTTTTTATGAATTTATTTGCAAATTATGGTGGAAAATAACTATTTGGTCACCTACAAACAAGCAAGATTTCTGGCTCTCACAGACCTATAACTTCTTCTTTAAGAGGCTCCTCTGTCCTCCACTCGTTACCTGTATTAATGGCACCTGTTTGAACTTGTTATCAGTATAAAAGACACCTGTCCACAACCTCAAACAGTCACACTCCAAACTCCACTATGGCCAAGACCAAAGAGCTGTCAAAGGACACCAGAAACCAAATTATAGACCTGGACCAGGCTGGGAAGACTGAATCTGCAATAGGTAAGCAGCTTGGTTTGAAGAAATCAACTGTGGGAGCAATTATTAGGAAATGGAAGACATACAAGACCACTGATAATCTCCCTCGATCTGGGGCTCCACGCAAGATCTCACCCCGTGGGGTCAAAATGATCACAAGAACGGTGAGCAAAAATCCCAGAACCACAGGGGGGGGACCTAGTGAATGACCTGCAGAGAGCTGGGACCAACGTAACAAAGCCTACCATCAGTAACACACTACGCCGCCAGGGACTCAAATCCTGCAGTGCCAGACGTGTCCCCCTGCTTAAGCCAGTACATGTCCAGGCCCGTCAGAAGTTTGCTAGAGAGTATTTGGATGATCCAGAAGAAAATTGGGAGAATGTCATATGGTCAGATGAAACCAAAATATAACTTTTTGGTAAAAACTCAACTCGTCGTGTTTGGAGGACAAAGAATGCTGAGTTGCATCCAAAGAACACCATGGGGGTGGAAACATCATGCTTTGGGGCTGTTTTTCTGCAAAGGGACCAGGACGACTGATCCGTGTAAAGGAAAGAATGAATGGGGCCATGTATCGTGAGATTGAGTGAAAACCTCCTTCCATCAGCAAGGGCATTGAAGATGAAACGTGGCTGGGTCTTTCAGCATGACAATGATCCCAAACACACCGCCCGGGCAACGAAGGAGTGGCTTCGTAAGAAGCATTTCAAGGTCCTGGAGTGGCCTAGCCAGTCTCCAGACCTGAACCCCATAGAAAATCTTTGAAGGGAGCTGAAAGTCCGTGTTGCCAAGCAACAGCCCCAAAACATCACTGCTCCAGAGGAGATCTGCATGGAGGAATGGGCCAAAATACCAGAAACAGTGTGTGAAAACCTTGTGAAGACTTACAGAAAACGTTTGACCTCTGTCATTGCTAACAAAGGGTATAAAAACAAAGTATTGAGATAAACTTTTGTTATTGACCAAATACTTATTTTCCACCATAATTTGCAAATAAATTCATTAAAAATCCTACAATGTGATTTTCTGGATTTTTTTTCTCATTTTGTCTGTCATAGTTGAAGTGTACCTATGATGAAAATTACAGGCCTCTCATATTTTTAAGTGGGAGAACTTGCACAATTGGTGGCTGACAAAATACTTTTTTGCCCCACTGTAAATGGATGAGAGAGCCTCCTACTGCCTGAGCTATGTTGTTGATGTAAATTGAGAAGAGCATGGGGCCTAGGACCGAGCCTTGGGGTACTCCCTTGGTGACAGGCAGTGGCTGAGACAGCAGATTTTCTGACTTTATACACTGCACTCTTTGAGAGAGGTAGTTAGCAAACTAGGCCAAAGACCCCTCAGAGACACTAATACTCCTTAGCCGGCCTACAAGAATGGAATGGTCTCATAATTGACTGTCATGACCTTTAAGATCCTGAAATAAATAATTCATATTTCTCCACTCCTGTTCAAAATGTAGATTTGGTGTATCAGTAATGCAATAAAGTGTTTAATTCTGCAGGAGTTAATAAACAAAAAAATAAATGCAACAACAAAGATTTTACTGAGTTACAGTATATAAGGAAATCAGTCAATCGGAATAAATCCATTAGGCCCTAATCTATGGATTTCGAATGACTGGGAAATGGTCACAGATACCTTAAAAAAACGTAGGGGAGTGAATCAGTCAATATCTGGTGTGATCACCATTTGCCTCATGCAGCACGACACATCTCCTTCGCATCTAGTTGACCAGCCTGTTGATTGTGGTCTGTGGAATGTTGACCCTCTCCTCTTCAATGGATGTTTGAAGTTGCTGGATATTGGCAGGAACTGGAACATGCTTTCGTACATGTTGATCCAGAGCATCCCAAACATGCTCAATGGGTGACATGTCTGGTGAGTATGCAATTGTGTTTGTTGCCCGTAGTTTATGCCTGCCTGCCTGCCTGCCTGCCTGCACCATAACCCCACCATGGGGCACACTGTTCACAACGTTAACATCAGCAAACCGCTTGCCCACAAACGATGTCTGCCATCTGTCCGGTACAGTTGAAACCAGCTGTCAATCATGAAGAGCACACTTCTCCAGCGTCCCAGTGGCCATCGAAGGTGAGCATTTGCCCACTGAAGTCTGTTACGACGCCAAACTGCAGTCAGGTCAAGACCCTGGATATGATGAGCATGCAGATGAGCTTCCCTGCGCAAGTTTCAAAAAGCATTTGGCGAATGGCATGTATTTGGCGCTCGTACAGTCAGGCTCTGAAGCTTAGGCTTACGCACTAATGACATACGAATAATGAAAAACTTCAATTTAGCCTATAGATATGAACTGCACAAGAATTATGCATTTTTAATGCATTTTTCCCCTTTTCAACCTGCCTGCCACCCACACAATATTTCATGACCCTAAACCCACCATTCCGGCAGATATAACCAGGAGTAGCGATGGGCTTTTGACGTTTGACTGTTCGAGTACTAGCATAACAATTCCTCATTGAACACTGCATGGTGATAAATTGAGGCGATGACATCTATTTGGGGAGTAGGCGTAATGATTCTGTTGAAAATACGCTCTGTTTTAATCAAACAAATATTTGTACATATTTTCAGTGTGGAACCTGTCTATGTTTATGGAGGTTATAGCCTGGACTAATTGGCACTAGCAGTTCGCAAGGTAGCCAAAGCAGAAAATAGACGGGATGCAATTATTCCAAAACTGCAGCTTGTTGTTGGGACACATATTTACCTACAAATCAACCAGTCCATTGTGAATTTGTCATAAAACTGTCTTCATTTGGCAAGGAGTGTAGATTGGGTATCCCTTCAGAGCCATTTATGCCCACTGTTTGTATAGGCATTTCTGTAGGCCTAACAGGAGAATGTGTGCAAATTCAGCAGGTGTGTGTAGTGGTCGGAACGCAAATGAGTGAAAGAGATATGGAGGGGAAAGGGAATTTAGGGAGAAGAACTGATGCCTTGGATTCTTTTTTGTTGTGCCCCGCAAATGCAAATGTACAAGTGGAACACTAAGGAAAGCAAATTAACGTTTCCTTCAAGACAATGGGGGGGGGGGGGGGGGGGGGGGGGGGGGGGGGGGGGGGGGGGGGGGGGGGGGGGAATCCACAAAGCACATTCTACCAAATAGTTTTAGTATTTTATTGGATTATTTTTATCCCCTCTGGTCAAAGATTGAGTTTTGACATCCAATCGAGGACTCAATTACTCATACCTAAAACCCCCGGGACTGTAGGTTATGAGTCTACCCGAGCATCACTAGTGTGTGTACCTGTTGCGCTGGGAAGAGGTGTTCCTTATCAAGTTTGCCAGCTATAGGACCCAGCTCTCTGTCTGCGTAGTCTCTACAGGTTTGTCTCATCATCTGGTGCATCTCTGGTAGCTCAGCTAGAGAGGACAGAGACCTACAGCCACTGACACACAAGCCCAGGGCTGGAAAGGGGGATAAAGACAGAGAGAGAGAGAGGCTTTAGTATTGTAAGAGCTGCTCATGTCTAGCATGAATTCACAACATCATAACTCGACTGTTAGACAGTGTTACATGAATACAACTGCCCAGGTCGACCCTGAGTGACAACCAATCATTGTAAATAGACCCAACACACCCGCACCAGGGCCGTCACCAGAGTTTCATACCATTCAGGGATCAGTCCCGAAGACCAGGGGCTAAGGGGTTTGCAGGTCAGAGAAAAATGTTTGCCTTTTCTAAAATAATTGATTGTAACGCTAGATCATTTTACATGACTGAAGACAATACAATAATATTTTATATACCACACAAATTACCTAAATGACAAGTTACTGACATTGACATAGAGATCAATAAAATGAATGACCCAAATCATAAATTAAACCAATAGCATTAGGCCAATGAAAAAGGTCCCACAGTTAACAGTGCATGTCAGAGGAAAAACCAAGCCATGAAGTCGAAATAATTGTCCATAGAGCTCAGAGACAGGATTGAGTCGAGGCACAGATCTGGTGAAGGATACCAAAAAATGTCTACAGGCATTGAAGGTATCCAAGAACACAGTGGCTTCCATCATTCTTAAATGGAAGAAGTATGGAACCACCAAGACTCTTCCTAGAGCTGTCCAAACTGAGCAATCAGGGGATTAGGGCCTGGGAGGTGGATCAGGGTAAGGGAGGTGGCCAAGAACCCGATGGTCCCTGACGGAGCTCCAGAATTCCTCTGTGGAGATGGGAGAAACTTCCAGAAGGACAACCATCTCTGCAGCATTCCGCCAATCAGGACTTTATGGTAGAGTGGCCAGATGGAAGCCACTCCTCAGTAAAAGGCACATGACAGCCCACTTGGAGTTTGCCAAAAGGCACCAAAAGTACTCTCAAACCATGAGAAACAAGATTCTCTGTTCTGATGAAACCAAGACTGGACTCTTTGGCCTGAATGCTAAGCGTCAAGCGTCATGTCCGGAGGAAACCTGGCACCATCCCTACGGTGAAGCATGGTGGTGGCAGCATCATGCTGTGGGGATGTTTTTCAGCCACATGGACTGGGAGAAAAGCAGCCAACAAGTGCTCAGCATGTGGGAACTCCTTTGACACTGTTGGAAAAGCATTCCAGGTGAAGCTGGTTGAGAGAATGTCAAGAGAGTGTAAAGCTGTCATCAAGACAAAGGGTGGCTTTTTGAAGAATCTCAAATATATTTTGATTTGTTTAACACTTTTTTGGTTAGATTCCATGTGTTATTTCATAGTTTCGATGTCTTCACTATTATTCTACAATGTAGAAAATTGTAAAAATAAAGAAAAACCCTTGAATGAGTAGGTGTTCAAAATTTACACTACCGGTCAAAAGTTTTAGATCTTGAATGATGTAGGCTAAGTAGCCTAACTATTGTTTAACAGAATTTTAGCACAGATAGAGTTAAACACAGCAACTTGTAATTAGTTTAAATCAAATAATATTTTAGCATATAGTGCGTGCTGTTGAGTTGTGTTTGAGGAAAAAAAGTTTTTTCTACATTTCAGCATAATCATCCTAAATTGTCATAAGAAAAGACGTGGTGTTTTTGGTATAACAGTAGCCTGACATTATCTATGCTATTATATTAGGTTTGTTATGTACAATATTCATTAATCATGAAGTGATCTTGCGAAAAAGTACCATTCTGAGAAGTGGCGAAGCATCACTCCACTGCGCACTGGCAGCACGACACCCTTGATTATAACGGTTGGATGACTTTGTGAGTGTCACGTAACCATAGCTCTATTAACTAAGCGGCGCATTCAGTTGACTACAAAAAAAATACATGTACACCATCGCAAAAGATTCAGGGCTGACCCAAAATCATTCAGGGCCCCAAAAGCAAGGTCCTGGTGACGTCCCTGGCACGCGCACACACACAGTACCATCCACAATACATAACTGTCTAGCTAAATCTCGCCACACTGACAACCCCCTGCCTGTGGGGTAAAGGTTGGAGACTGGACATGAAGATGACCTAATGATGATGATGCATGTTGTTAAAGTTAATATCAGCAGCATACCACCCTGCATCCCACTGCTGGCTTGCTTCTGAAGCTAAGCAGGGTTGGTCCTGGTTGGGAGACCAGATGCTGCTGGAAGTGGTGTTGGAGGGCCAGTGGGAGGCACTCTTTCCCAATGCCCCAGGGGAGTGATTGGGGACATTGTCCTGTATAGGGTGCTGTCTATGGGATGTTAAATGGGGTGTCCTGACTCTGTGGTCACTTAAGATCCCATGGCACTTATTGTAAGAGTAGGGTGTTATCCCCAGTGTCCTGGCTAAATTCACAATCATCCCCTCAAACCATCATAGTCACCTAATTATCCCCTCTCCCCTGTAACTATTCCCCAGGTTGTTGCTGAAAATGAGAATATGTTCAGTCAACTTACCTAGTAAAATAAAATAAAGAGAATAAATAAATCAAATAAAGAGAGTGGATGAAAGTAGGCTGTGACTTGTAAACTAAAAAGATTATTCAGTAGCAAATGACTAGTCATTTAACTTTGCAAATTCCCTCAAGAAGTAAATAATAGCGATAATAATCGTTAATAATAGCGATAATAATCGTTAATAATAGCGATAATAATCGCTTATATCAATTTATATTGGTTGGCTGTTAAAAGGGTCCACCCCTTTAAAAAATGTTTTATCCTAAAATGACATACCCAAATCTAACTGCCTGTAGCTCGGGACCTGAAGCAAGGATATGCATATTCTTGGTACCATTTGAAAGGAAACACTTTTAACTTTGTGGAAATGTGAAAGGAATGTAGGAGAATATAATACAATATATCTGGTAAAAGCTACCATCATCTTTGAAATGCAAGAGAAATGGCATAATGTATTATTCCAGCCCAGGTGCAATTTAGATTTTGGCCACTAGATGGCAGCATTGTATGTGCAACGTTTTAGACTGATCCAATGAACCATTGTATTTCTGGTCCAAATGTTGTATCAAGACTGCCCAACTGTGCCTAATTTGTTTATTAAATAACTTTTATGTTCAAAATTGTGCACGCTCCTCAAACAATAGCATGGTATTCTTTCACTGTAATAGCTACTGTAAATTGGACAGTTAGATTCATTCTTGTTAAAGCTTTCTGCCAATATCAGATATGTCCTGGGAAATGTTCTTGCTACTTACTAATGCTAATCGCATTAGCCTACATTAGCGCAACTGTGCCATGGACGGGGCACCGATCCCAAAGAAGTTCACTATACTGAACAAAAATAAAATGCAACATTCAACAATGTCTAAGAGTTACAGTTCATATAAAAGGAAATCAGTCAATTAAAATAAATTCATTAGGCCCTAACCTATGGATTTTAGATGACTGGAAATACAGATATGCATCTGTTGGTCACAGATACCTTTAAAAAAAGGTGTCACCACCATTTGTCTTATGCAGCATGACACATCTCCTTTGCATAGAGTTGAATAGTCTGTTGACTGTGGCCTGTGGAATGTTGTTCCACTTCTCTTCAATGGCTGTGCGAAGTTGCTGGATATTGTCGGGAACTGGAACACACTGTCATAAATGTCGATCCAGAGCATCCCAAAGATGCTCAACAGGTATCATATCTGGTGAGTATGCAGGCCATGGAAGAACTGGGACATTTTCAGATTCCAGGAATTGTGTACAGATCCTTTTGACATGGAGCTGCGCATTATCATGCTGAAACATGAGGTGATGGCAGCAGATGAATGGCACGACAATGGGCCTCAGGATCTCATCATGTTATCTCTGTGCATTACAATTTCTGTCGATAAAATGCTAATGTGTTTGTTGTCCATAGCTCATGCCTGCCCATACCATAAGTCCACCATGGGGCACCTTGTTCACAACATTGACATCAGCAAACTGCTCACCCACACAACACCATAAACATGGTCTGGGGTTGTGAAGTGGTTGGATGTCGGCTTATGGTAGAGAAATTAACATTCAGTTCTCTGGCAACAGCTTTGGTGAACATTCCTGCAGTCAGCATGGCAATTGCACGCTTCCTCAACACTTGAGACATCTGTGGCATTGGGTTGTGTGACAAAACTACACATTTTAGAGTGGCCTTTTTTATTGTTCCCAGCACAAGGTGCATCTGTGTAATGATCATGCTGTTAATTCAGTTTCTTGATATGCCACACCAGTCAGGTTGATGGATTATCTTGGCAAAGGAGAAATGCTCACTAACAAGTATGTAAACACATTTGTACACAACATTTAAGAGAAATAAGATTTTTGTTCATATGGAAAATGTGTGGGATATTTTATTTCAAGTCATGAAACCAACACTTTACATGTTGAGTTTATATTCTTGTTCAGTGTAGGTGAAAGGTCACCTCTGTCCTCTCGCTTTTAACCTTTATCCCAGTGCGAGCGCTTGCCCGAGAAAACACTTGGGTGGACAACGAACCCGATACATTGAAATGCGAATAGATTAATTGCAATCTGTGTATTACATAGCTAACCACCAAACAAAAGTCCGTGCAAACAATGGTTACTTAACGTTAACTGGTTGCAGTCCTTACTTAACCCCATTCAAGTTCAAATGCCTCGAAAGCTATTACTAGCTCAACTAAAGCCAGACTAATTTACTGCCATTGCAAATGCAGCATTCTAGTAATGCATAAAAGCTGTGCATCGTTTTTGGGGGTGGTTAGCTAGCTAAGAAGCCAACTAAACGCTCGATATGCAACTAGCTGTCGTTACTTAGCATTGGTCTTTAGCTAGCTAGCTCATTACCAAATACTAGCATAAGCTACTAGCCGAGTAATGTAGCTAGCACCCCGGCAGATGACTGTCAGTCTATTCATTGTCGAAGGATCAACAAACAGAATAAGTACAATATCCCTTTGTATTCGAGAGACAAATTAGCATTTTTCAAAAGTTTGTGTATTGATTGTATACTGACCTTTTCCAGCTTTGAAGAGTGCTGCCATGTTGTTTATTCTTGACTTGCTGCTTGAAACCAGACAGCTGGAGTCGCTATCAACCCACGTGACATAGTTCGAGTGACGTCTGTATTTTTTGTTATGGTTATGTAGCCTGCATTTCTTTAATAAATATATATTTTTATTGCAGATTAACCAGTATACAACCAGACAATGATAACATTTGCTAGGGGGTACAACAAATGACAGATTATACAAAGACCTTAAAAGATACACACATATTGATTGCTGTCACAGCTTTCGTATTAGAAGAATGTAGAATGGTCTTAATGTACTGCTCGAATTCCTTATAGAAAACACGGAAGAGTGTTTTTTTATTAGTGAATTTACATTTATGAATATTACATTTTATCATTAGCACAATTAGATTTATGAGGTAACATTGTTTTTCTTTATATTTATTATGGTTAAGGAAACCGAGTAGCACCTTCTCCCATAACAAACAAAAGCCATCAAGAATATTAACAATTATAAAACTGTGAATATCTTTCCATAATTTCTTTACATGTAGACAATGCAAAACTGTTTCTGGATGCTCAACACAAAATGTACAGTTTATGCTAATGTATTTGTTGAGTTTCTTCAGGTAATGATTCGCAGGGTAATACTTATGGATCATTCTGAAAGAGACCTCTGACCTTGTTAACAAGCAGGTATTTGTGTGGTAATAACCAGACCTTTTTTCCAACAGATATTATTGACAAATGTATTCCAGTAAGTTGTGACATAAGGAATAGATACAATATCCCCTTGAAATAAAGAACGTATAGATCTGTTGTTCTGAGGGAGCAAGGAGAAACATATTTTCCTATTGGAGAGTCAACTGGATTAAGTTAGGGTAGGTCAAGAAGGTGAGGTGGCCTACATTTCTTATCAGAATTATTTAGCTACATGTTTACATCAGTATAGCGGCAGCTTTTTGTTGCAGAACTGGTTGATGTTAAAACAACCGGATGCTCTGTTGTAACCTAAAATTAGCTCATTTCATAATTTTCCTATTTTAATGATGATTCATCATGTCTACATCTTTTTCTTTGGCCATTTTATGGGACCATTGGCCAAAACTCAAAGGTGAACATTTTAAATCCCTCACATTTGTCAAATTTTGTGTTTTGTCATAAACTGACCATAACTCCTACGTCATAGCTCTAGATAGGAAACACATTTCAAGGTCCCATTGAATAACCTTATACAAGCTTTATCTACATGCATCCTCATGGTTAGGTAATAATAATTTAAACTGTTCAATCTATAGCTTAGAGACAGGGGGACTGTGCTGTCTGTCAGTGGTGAGAGGGGCTGTGTTCAACCTTTAACCCCTCGCTAATCAGATGGTCCTTTCTCAGTCTAACAGGACAGATGGAGAGGTGAGGGACAGAAGGAAGAGAGAGAGAGATGGACACAGTGAAGGAGGGAGAGACCGAGAAATACAAAACATTGGGAGAAAGCAGTCAGACAGACATAAGGGAAGAGAGAGAAATAAACAGTGAATAACAAACCGTGAAAGACAGTGAAGCACAAAATGCTGTGGTAAAAATGTTGCCACAGGCTCTGAATAAAAGTAGTCCAGGCAAAAGGAATTCAAGTTTTTCAAAACATGTTTATTATTTGGCATCATAAAAAGTCATTTAGGTTGTTCCAGTTGGTACGATGCTGTCATTCTATCCCTTTAGGATGGAGGTATGAGGGTGGGTGAAGGGAAGGAAAGGAAAGGAGGGATATGGTTGGAGAAATAAAAAGCGCCTGTTGGGCGGGTTGAGTGAGGGAGGGCTGGCTGCAGTTACAGCGTCCGTCCACCAGAGTTCCCTCACTTGGTGGCGGAAGTGAGGTTGAAGCAACCACGCTGATGGAACTGCATGTCCCTGACGCGACGCATGGACTGGATCTGGGGCTGGAAGGCACAGAACTCGTTGTAGTGTCTGTAGTCACCACACTCAAACAGGTACTGGTAGCCTCTGTATCCGGGGTACTGGTAACCCACCCACCTGGAGAGAGGAGGAGATAGAGAGGATCAGTTTAGTTAAGTTACCGTATATTTAGATTTATAGTATTTCTAGGCTGTTTTTAGATTAAAATGAAGTCATATAATGGAGTTCTACAGTCATAAATGTACCTGTGATATTTTATGACACAAAAACATGACACAGTCCTCCCCATGACTAACTGAATACTTCCCTTGTAGGCACGGGACCTGCAGCTCTGCCTTAGGCTCTGGGCCATATGTCACTCTACTGCTACACATGTATTACTACTCTATGTCTAGCTTCTCCTGCAGATATGAGCTTTATCACTGATATAGCTGATGATTTGTCAGTTTATTTAACCAGGTTCTCAGCAGCAGAGTAGCCCTACTGCTGTGATACATATAAATATAGATGTGGTGTGCGTGTATAAGGATGAGTGCATGTGTGTGTGTGTGTGTGTACTCACACTCCGCCAGGCACCCTCACGCTGCCCACCCTGTCAGTGAAGCCGTGCGCCCAGAGGGTGGGCACGTCATCCTCCTGGATCTCCATCTTATTGCCCTTGAAGTCAGAGAGCTCAAACAGACAGATCTTGTGCTCCATGCTGTCCTGATGAGGGAAGGAGGGAGAGAGGGAAGGAAGGGGAGGAAGGAGAGAGAATGTCAGGGTACAGTGTTGGAGGTTAATTCCACTAGCTACTGTATTAGCCCTGGTCACCAGATGTTTTTGCTTTAGCAAACTCCTTTGTCATTGTCATGTTGGGAATGTGTGTGTGAAAATGTGAGAGTGTGTTTGTGTGTGTGTTTGGCATGAGTCTATGTGTGTATGCGAACGTGTTTTATGTGTGTGTGTGTGTGTTCCTCACCATGCGGATGGGTCTGAGGGACATGAGGCAGTCACTACGGTAAGAGTTGCTCCAGGTATCCCAGCGAGGGTACTCTCCCTTCTCCAAGATGAACATCTCCCCACGGAAGTTAGTCTGCTCAAAGGCAACAAAGCTGGAGAGGGGGGGCCATCAGGGACAGGGGGGGCACAAGGGGGAGATGGGGGAGAGAGGGATTAGAAGACGGGATGAAATGAGTGTGAAGAACTGTGAAAGAGTACAGGATCAGTGTTTGATCTCAGATGTTAAAGTGTTCCTGTGTTTTGGACTAGAATATAGTGGAGCTTAGCCCTATAGGTGTATGTGTGTGTGTGATCTTTCCCTGTAGGTGTATGTGTGTGTGTGTGTGTGTGTGTGTGTGATCTTTCCCTGTAGGTGTATGTGTCCACTTACGGGCCGCACTCAACGATGATACTGCGCACTCTCTCCATGCCGCGGTCACACACGTTCATGCACTCATTCTGGATCTCCATCATTCTGCCCTGGAAGTTCTCCTGGTCGAACAGCATGATCTGCAGGGGTCCGAGTTTAGATGACATCATCAACAGGAGAGGTCAAGGGTGAGGCACTGTCCTTATTCCAGAAATATTGTATTCTATATTTGCCATTTTACCATAGAATTAGAATGAATATGGTGCCTTTTACTACTGCAGGTATGTAACTACTGTAGGACTCAGAGCCCTTTACAGTTGGGGCTGGTAACTACAGTAACTCAATCTATCAATCAGTTAGAAAGCTCCATTATCACTCTGACTACCTGGACAGGAGCTTCCTTCCACTAAACCCAAAGCCCCCTGTACTGCTGTGAAGGCCGTAAGATGTCTGGGGTCATCTTAGATGTCTGGGGTCATCCACTGACTGAGTAGCAATGTTTACAATCACAACAGACCTCCTGTATAATGCTCTATCCATAGTCAATAAACCCTGCTCAAATAAAGGCTAAAGGCAAATGGCTAACTTTAGACTGTTTGCTGCTCCCACACAATGGGTGGACATTACTCTTTTTTCTGCAGTTACCATTTGAATCCAGCTCCTGTGCCAAGTGGGCTGTGTCTATATATAATGGAGATGTGGTGACTCACTTTGAAGTTTCCCATGCCAGGGTCTCCGGTCTTGGTGGCCTTGCTGGTGGCAGCGGGGGCAGGGGCTCCCTTGTCCTTAGCATCAGTTCCCTGACTGGAGGCGGACTTGGCGGTCTGAGACATGGTGAGGGATCAGGAGATTCTGACAGAGAGCGGGAGGGAGATGGAAAGTACGGAGGGAGAAGGGGTAGAGGGAGGGACAATGGAGGGAGGGGATGGAGAGATGAGTGTGGGAAGAGAGGGGGCAAGGAGAGGATGGAGGGATTGGAGAGAGGGGACAGGGAGAGGAGAGGTATGTCAGAGGAAAGAGAGGGTGGAGCAACCAGAGACAGTAAAAGGGAGTATTGACGGAAAGAGGGCAAGTGAGGAGGATAGAGATGCAAGTAAAGAGAGGGAAAGAGAATGGAGGGGTAGGTAGAGAGATAGATTGAGAGAAAGAGGGACAAGGAGAAATACATGTAAAAACAGTCAAAACACAATCAGGTAAAGGTGTGGTATCTATGTTCTTACTACAGAATGAATGTTTGTTGATTGTGTGTTACTATTTTATTTTTGTAAATAACTAAGGCAGGACACAGAGGCCACACACTTCCATAGGATGGATCTGAATCACCAATAAGAAAGTAACCATCCAACCACCAATGTAGCAATCCAGCCTGGGGTCTGAGTGCCTCATGTAGGCCCTGAGGCCTGGGCCTCTGTTAGGGTCTCTGCCCCGCTCGAGGGTGACACACCCAGGCATTGTAGGCTGAGAGGAGTGGGCCCTTGTGTACTGTTTGCCGCTGTGGATTGTGTGTGTGGGTGGGGTGTGTCCTTACCTGTGTGTACAGCTTGTAGTGCCGTGTGGGGTAGGCTGGCTCGTGCTGGCCCCCTCAGTGCAGAGCCCTAGCTTTTATACCCTGGCAAGGGCCGAAAGCCGGGGCTCGCAGGACAATAAAAACACAAGCGTCATCAGAGTTGATCTGGACCAAAGCACCCCAGGTCATCGCATCACCCAGAACCCCCCCCCCCCCCCCCCCCCCCCCCCCGTGCTGCCTGTAAGCACTTTACTGTCAATGGAAAGCCCTGACAATGGCACTTTCCCCTCTGTTAGTGCGCCGGGCCTGTAAACTATAGCAGCATATAGAGACCAGGAATGCATAGACCTGAAGGGCGCAAGGAGTTAATCCTCTAACACAAACACACGCAGCTGCATGCACACACACATGCATGCACTCATGTACAGACACACACACACACACACAGACACATACACACAGACACACACACACAGTGTTTCTCTCTTATCTTTCTCTTACTCTAACAGGAAAAACTTTACATGGTATAGCCTTGACTGATTTACTCCGTTCCTTCTTCTACTTCTTCTTCTTCTTCTTCTTCTTCTTCTTCTTCTTCTTCTTCTTCTTCTTCTTCTATGTAGTTCCAAGCACAATGTGTGAAAAGTAGTTTATGAATAAAGTTAAGATCACTATTCATATTTTTTTATTATAATAATTTATTATAATTATTATCGGAGAAAGGATATGGATATGTAACCAGGTGATAACGTCTCACAGCACTGTCTGTCTGTCTCCCACACATGTTTTACATGGATATAATGCTAATATACAGGCAGTATCACACAGCATTTTAAAACACAGAAAAGGATGCTAAAGGAAGATAGAGGAGAAATAGTAGAGCCTGTATGACACTGACGAAGCCTTAATCCTTGTCTTTTCTCCTTTCTACTACTCTCTTCTTTCTCCTCTTTCCTTACCCCCCCATCTCCCCGTCTCTCTCTACCCCCTCACCACAGGTCTTTATGGAAAGTGTTCATGTTCTACACACATTGTCCAATCAAGTACAGGTCCCTCCATTGTATAGGTCAATGTTAATGATCATGAAGTTATGGTTTTAAGAATAAAGATTACTTTTTCAATGTTGTGGATATCGTGATCCTTGAAAGATTGATTGATTGTTTGTTTGTTTGATTGGTTAATTAACTAATTTAGATAGATACAGTTCCTTCAGAAAGTATTCACACCCCTTGAATTTTTCCCCATTTTGTAATGTACATACACTTACTTTGGAGTCATTAAAACTCGATTTCAACCACTCCACATATTTCTTGTTAACAAACTATAGTTTTGGCACATCCTTTAGGACATCTACTTTGTGCATGACACAGTCATTTTTCCAGCAATTGTTTACAGACAGATTATTTCACTTATAATTCACTGTATCACAATTCCAGAAGTTAAAGTAAACTAAGTTGACTGTGCCATTAAACAGCTTGGGAAATTCCAGAAAATTATGTTGTGGCAGCATCATGTTGTGGGGGTGCTTTGCTGCACGAGGGACTGCACTTCACAAAATAGATGGCTTCATGAGGAAGGAAAATAATGTGGATGTATTGAAGCAACATCTCAAGACATCAGTCAGGAAGTTAAAGCTTGGTCGCAAATGGGTCTTCCAAATGGACAACGACCCCAAGCATACTTCCAAAGTTGTGGCAAAATGGCGTAAGGACAAAAAAGTCAAGGTATTAGAGTGGCCACCACAAGATGTCTGCCGGCAGGCACAATGGCTTCGGAAAGTATTCCTTCTTATTGGCAGGGACTAGGGAGTTCTTTAGGAAAAAAATAAACAGAATAGAAAAGCACAGGAAAATCCTAGAGGAAAATCTGGTTACGGTTGCTTTCCAACAGACCAATTCACCTTTCAGCAAGACAATAACCCAAAACACAAGGCCAAATACAGTACCAGTCAAAAGTTTGGACACACCTACTCATTCAAGCGTTTTTCTTTATTTTTGTTATTTTCTACATTGTAGAAAGTAGTGAAGACATTAAAGCTATGAAATAATACAAATGGAATCATGTAGTAACCAAAAAAGTGTTCAACAAATCAAAATAGATTTTATATTTGAGATTCTTCAAAGTAGCCACCATTTGCCTTGATGACAGCTTTCCACATTCTCTCAACCAGCTTTAGCTGGAATGCTTTTCCAACTGTCTTGAAGGAGTTCACACATATGCTGAGCACTTGTTGCCTGCTTTTCCTTCACTCTGCGGTCCAACTCATTCCAAACCATCTCAATTGGGTTGAGGTCGGGTGATTGTGGAGGCAAGGTCATCTGATGCGGCACTCCATTACACTCCATTGGCACTCCATTGGTCATTGTCCTGTTAGAAAACAAATGATAGTCCCACTCAGAGCAAACCAGATGGAATGGTGTATCGCTGCAGAATGCTGTGGTAGCCATGCTGGTTAAGTTTGCCTTGAATTCTAAATAAATCACAGACAGTGTCACCAGCAAAGCACCCCAACACCATCACACCTCCTCCTCCATGCTTCACGGTGGGAACCACACATGCGGAGATCATCTGTTCACCTACTCTGCGTCTCACAAAGACACAGCGGTTGGAACCATAAATCTCAAATTTGGACTCATCAGACCAAAGGACAGATTTCCACCGGTCTAATGTCCATTGCAAGTCTCTTATTATTATTGATGTCCTTTAGTAGTGGTTTCTTTGCAACAATTCGACCATGAAGGCCTGATTCACTCAGTCTCCTCTGAACAGTTGATGATGAGATGTGTCTATTACTTGAACTCTGTGAAGCATTTATTTGGGCTTCAATTGCTGAGGCTGGTAACTCTAATTAATTTATCCTCTGCCGCAGAGGTAACTCTGGGTCTTCCTTTCCTGTGGCGGTCCTCATGAGAGCCAGTTTCATCACAGCACATGATGGTTTTTGCAACTGCACTTGAAGAAACGTTCAAAGTTCTTGACATTTCTGGATTGACTTACCTTCATGTCTTAAAATAATGGACTGTCATTTCTCTTTGCTTATTTGAGCTGTTCTTGCCATAATATGGACATGGTATTTTACCAAATAGGGCTATCTTCTGTATGCCACCCCTACCTTGTCACAACACAAATGATTGGTTCAAACACATTAAGAAGGGAAGAAATTCCACAAATAAACTTTTAACAAGGCACACTTGTTAATTGAAATGCATTCCAGGTGACTACCTCATGAAGCTGGTTGAGAGAATGCCACAAGTGTGCAAAGCTGTCATCAAGGCAAAGGGTATCTACTTTGAAAAATCGCAAATGTGAAGTATATTTTGACTTTCTTAATTACTACATGAATCCATATGTGTTATTTCATAGTTTTGATGTCTTCACTATTATTCTACAATGTACAAATAAAGAAAAACCCTTGAATGAGTAAGTGTGTCCAAACTTTTGACTGGTACTGCATATACTGGAGTTGCTTACCAAGACAACATTGAATGTTCCTGAGTGGGCTAGTTACAATTTTGACTTAAATCGGCATGAAAATCTATGGCAATAATTCAAAATGTCTATCTAGCAATGATCAACAACCAATCCTAAAAATAATAACGTGGAAATATTCTACAATCCAGGTGTGCAAAGCTCTTAGACTTACCCAGAAAGACTCACAGCTGTAATCACTGCCAAAGGACACTGGAACACATGTTGTTTTGGCATGAGAAAACTATGCTATAATGTGTATAATTTGTTCATAAAGTGTGTGACTGGTTATTTTAGCCACATACAGTACATTTAGCATTAGCCACATTGCGGTAGCATAGTCATAGCAGTGGTGTGAAGTACTTAAGTAAAAAGTACTTTAAAGTACTACTTAAGTTGTTTTATGGGGTATCTGTACTTTATTTTTTATATTTTTGACCACTTTTACTTTTACTTCACTACATTCCTAAAGAAAATAATATACTTTTTACTCCATACGTTTTTTCTGACACCCCGAAAAGTACTTATTACATTTTAAATACAGGAAATTATCAGATTCCCGCACTTATCAAGAGAACATCTCTGGTCATCCCTACTACCTCTGATCTGGCGGACTCACTAAACACATATGCTTCATTTGTAAATGATGTCTGAGCGTTGGAGTGTGTCCTTGGCTAGCCGTAAAAATAAAAAAATAAAAAATTGTGGGGTTTGCTTAATATAGGCAATCTTAAATGATTCATACTTTTACTTTTGCTACCTAAGTAATTACACTTTTTCTTTACATACCTAAGCAATTACATGTAGTATATTTAAAACCAAATGCTTTTAGACCTTTACACAAGTAGTATTTTACTCTGTGACCTTTACTTTTACTTGTCATTTTCTATTAAGGTATCTTTACTTTTACTCAAGTATGACAACTGGGTACTTTTTCCACCACTGGTCATACTGTAGCTCTGATGATAGCCAGATAGCTTTATAATTAGCTCATAGCAGTACAGTACAGTACAGTACCAGAAAAGTGCCTGTCTGTGTTAACAATAGAGTGACTGGCTAGTCAAGCAGTAGTCAACAGAGAGAAGAGCAGAGACAGGACTGTCACTAGCCTACCTCTCTCTGACCGGAGCCTGTGGATGGATGGTACAGTGCATTCAGAAAATATTCAGACCCTTGACCTTTTCCACATATTGTTATGTTACAGCCTTATTCTAAAATGGATTAAATACTTTTCCCCCCTCATCAATCTACACACAATACCCCAAAATGACAAAGTGGTTTTTAGAAATGTTGGCAAATGTATTAAAAATACAAAACAGAAATACCTTATTTACATAAGCATTCAGACCCCTTGCTATGAGACTCGAAATTGAGCTCAGGTGCATCCTGTTTCCATTGATCATCCTTGAGATGTTTCTACAACTTGATTGTAGTCAACCTGTGATAAATTCAATTGATTGGACATCATTTGGAAAGGCACACACCTGTCTATATAAGGTCCCTAAGTTGACGGTGAATGTCAAAGCAAAAACCAAGCCATGAGGTTGAAGGAATTGTCCGTAGAGCTCTGAGACAGGATTGTGTAGAGGCACAGGTCTGGGGAAGGATACCAAAAAATTGCTGCAGCATTGAAGGTCCCCAAGAACACAGTGGCTTCCATCATTCTTAAATGGAAGACATTTGGAACAACCAAGACTCTTCCTTGAGCTGGCTGCCTGGCCAAACGGCGCAATCAGCGGAGAAGGGCCTTGGACAGGGAGATGACCAAGAGCCAGATGGTCACTCTGACAGAGCTCCAGAGTTCCTCTGTGGAGAGGGGAGAACCTTCCAGAAGGACAACCATCTCTGCAGCACTCTACCAATCAAGCCTTTATGGTAGAGTGGCCGGAGGGAATCCACTCCTCAGTAAAAGGCACATGACAGCCCACTTGGAGTTTGCAAAAAGGCCCCTAAAGGACTCTCAGGCCATGAGAAACAAGATTCTCTGGTCTGATGAAACCAAGATTGAACTCTTTGGCCTGAATGCCAAGTTTCACGTCTGGAGGAAACCTGGTACCATCCCTACGGTGAAGCATGGTGGTGTTAGCATCATGCTGTGGGGGTGTTTTTCACTAGCAGAGACTGGGAGACTAGTCAGGATCGAGGGCAAAGATGAAAGAAGCAAAGTACAGAGAGATCCTTGATGAAAACCTGCTCCCGAGTGCTCAAGACGTCAAACTGATGTGAAGCTTCACCTTCCAACAGGACAACAACCTTAAGCACACAGCCAAGACAACGCAGGAGCGGCATCGGGACAAGTCTCTGAAAGTCCTTGAGTAGCCAAGCCAGTACCTGGACTTGAACCCGATCGAATCTCTGGAGAGACCTGAAAATAGCTGTGCAGCAACGCTCCCCATCCAACCGGACAGAGCTTGAGATGATCTGCAGAGAATAATGTGAGAAACTCCCCAAATACAGGTGTGCCATGCTTGTAGCGTCATCCCCAAGAAGACTCAAGGCTGTAATCAAAGGTGCCAAAGGTGCTTCAACAAAGTACTGAGTAAAGTGTCTGAATACTTATGTAAATGTGATGTTTCCGTTTTTTATAAATTAGCCAACATTTCCAAAAACCTGTTTTTACTTTTTCATTATGGGGTATTGTGTGTAGATTGATGAGAGAAAAAAAACACTTTAATTAATTTTATATTAAGGCTGTAACATAACAAAATGTGGAAAAAGTCAACAGGTCTGAATACTTTTTGACTGTGCGTAGGGTTAAAGTGACTAGACAACAGGATAGATAATAGGCAGCAGCGGGTAGCCATTTGATTAGCTATTCAGCATTCTTGTTTGGCAGTTTTATGGCTTGGGGGTAGAAGCTGTTAAGGCTCCTGTTGGTTCCAGACTTGGTGCACTGATACCGCTTGCAGTGAGGTAGCAGAGAGAACAGTTTATACTTGGGTGGCTGGAGTCCTTGACAATCTCAGTCCTCTGTCACGTTTCTTGGCTTGAATGTATCCCTCAATCTCTATGTTTCTTTCTCTCTCTCTCTCTCTCTCTCTCCCCTCCCGCTTTCCTTACTCTCTCACCCCCTTATCTTTCTCTCTCTGTCTCTCTTTTTCCTTCTATTGCTTTCTTTCCGTATCTCTCTTTCCTTCTCTCATTCCCCTCCCTCCCCCATTTTTTACACTCTCCCTCTCTCCCTTTTTCTCTGCCAAAATAGATCTCTACATTCCAGCAGCAAATGGAGCCTCCTGCTACTGTGTGTTATAAAACATGGAAGCATGTCCTGATCATACTGACTGATTAACTATGATTAATGACAGGAATAACTAAGAGACACACCATCAACACTACATGCTGTGGCTCAATGTGGGCTAACAGAATAAAAAAGAAAAACAACAACTTTGTCAACAATCTAAAAGTCTTCCAGGCACAAGTTTAACTGTGTACATTTATTTTGAAGACGCTCGGTTTGAGTCCTGTCAACCTTCTACAATGACATTAAACTGATGATGTCATAACAATGAAGTCTTATCACACTTTACACACATATCAATTTACACACAATACCCCATAATGACAAAGCAAAAACAGGTTTTTAGAAATTTTTGCAAATATATTCTAAATAAAAAAAACTGAAATATAACATTTACATCAGTATTCAGACACTTTACTCAGTATTTTGTTGAAGTTCCTTTGGCAGCGATTACAGCCTTGACTCTTCGTTGGTATGACGCTACATGCTTGGTACACCTGTATTTGGGGAGTTTCTCCCATTCTTCTCAGCAGATCCTCTCAAGCGCTGTCAGGTTGGATGGGGAGCGTCTCTCCAGAGATGTTCGATCGGGTTCAAGTCCGGGCTCTGGCTGGGCCACTCAAGGACATTCAGAGACTATTCCCAAAGCCAGTCCTGTGTTGTCTTGGCTGTGTGCTTAGGGTTGTTGTCCTGTTGGAAGGTGAACCTTCGCCCTAGTCTGAGGTCCTGAACGCTCTGGAGCAGGTTTTCATCAAGGATCTCTCTGTACTTAGTTCCGTTCATAATTCAATTCTGACTAGTCTTCCAGTCCCTGCCGCTGAAAAACATCCCCACGGCATGATTCTGCCACCACCATGTTTCACTGTAGGGATGGTGCCAGGATTCCTCCAGATGTGATGCTTGGCATTCAGGCCAAAAAGTTACATCTTAGTTTGTTCAGACCAGAGAATCGAATTTCTCATGTTCTGAGAATCCTTTAAGGTGCCTTTTGGCAAACTCCAAGCAGGCTGTCATGTGCCATTTACTGAGGAGTCAATGGGTCTTTATACTTACTTTCCGAATGCGCTGTATTTAGATACAGTATTTTGTTATTTGGGGGTTAATAGGAGACAGTGACTGTAGCAGAGCAGGTGAGGTGAACCAGAGTGTGACAGACAGGTGAGCAGACAGAGAAACAGACAGGTCTCTCCCTATAGGTGAGTAAAGGACATGACAAGCTTGTCAACAGAGAGGGGAGGTAGGGAGGGTCATCCAAATCAAATCAAATCAAATTTATTTATATAGCCCTTTGTACATCAGCTGATATCTCAAAGTGCTGTACAGAAACCCAGCCTAAAACCCCAAACAGCAAGCAATGCAGGTGTAGAAGCACGGTGGCTAGGAAAAACTCCCTAGAAAGGCCAAAACCTAGGAAGAAACCTAGAGAGGAACCAGGCTATGTGGGGTGGTCAGTCCTCTTCTGGCTGTGCCGGGTGGAGATTATAACAGAATATGGCCAAGATGTTCAAATGTTCATAAATGACCAGCACGGTCGAATAATAATAAGGCAGAACAGTTGAAACTGGAGCAGCAGCACGGTCAGGTGGACTGGGGACAGCAAGGAGTCATCATGTCAGGTAGTCCTGGGGCATGGTCCTAGGGCTCAGGTCCCCCGAGAGAGAGAAAGAAAGAGAGAATTAGAGAGAGCATATGTGGGGTGGCCAGTCCTCTTCTGGCTGTGCCGGGTGGAGATTATAACAGAACATGGCCAAGATGTTCAAATGTTCATAAATGACCAGCATGGTCGAATAATAATAATGCAGAACAGTTGAAACTGGAGCAGCAGCACAGCCAGGTGGACTGGGGACAGCAAGGAGTCATCATGTCAGGTAGTCCTGGGGCATGGTCCTAGGGCTCAGGTCCTCCGAGAGAGAGAAAGAAAGAGAGAAGGAGAGAATTAGAGAACGCACACTTAGATTCACACAGGACACCGAATAGGACAGGAGAAGTACTCCAGATATAACAAACTGACCCTAGCCCCCCGACACATAAACTACTGCAGCATAAATACTGGAGGCTGAGACAGGAGGGGTCAGGAAACACTGTGGCCCCATCCGAGGACACCCCCGGACAGGGCCAAACAGGAAGGATATAACCCCACCCACTTTGCCAAAGCACAGCCCCCACACCACTAGAGGGATATCTTCAACCACCAACTTACCATCCTGAGACAAGGCTGAGTATAGCCCACAAAGACCTCCGCCACGGCACAACCCAAGGGGGGGGGGGGGGGGGGGGCGCCAACCCAGACAGGATGACCACATCAGTGAATCAACCCACTCAGGTGACGCACCCCCTCCAGGGACGGCATGAGAGAGCCCCAGTAAGCCAGTGACTCAGTGACTCCATTAGGCTTTGGGGACACAGCTAGCTAGTTTACTCACTCATAAGAAAACGTGAGATGTGAATGATAGAAATCGAGAAGGTTGATAGGGAGAGATGGTTAGGAAGAGAGACGGAGAGAGAGGGTGTGAGAAGAGAGAGAAATCAACGGTGTAGGCTACTGTACATGTCTTTGAGGGCATCCCCCTCCCCTCCTCCTCGCCCCTTGACATGCTCTCTAAGTGCCCTCCCCTCCTCTTCGCCCCTTGACATGCTCTCTAAGTGCCCTTCTCTCCTCCTCGCCCCTTGACATGCTCTCTAAGTGCCCTCCCCTCCTCCTCGCCCCATGACATGCTCTCTAAGTGCCGTCCCCTCCTCCTCGCCCCTTGACATGCTCTCTAAGTGCCCTCCTCTCATCCTCGCCCCTTGACATGCTCTCTAAGTGCCCTCCCCTCCTCCTCGCCCCTTGACATGCTCTCTAAGTGCCCTCCCCTCCTCCTCGCCCCTTAACATGCTCTCTAAGTGCCCTTCTCTCCTCCTCGCCCCTTGACATGCTCTCTAAGTGCCCTCCCCTCCTCCTGGCCCCTTGACATGCTCTCTAAGTGCCCTTCTCTCCTCCTCGCCCCTTGACATGCTCTCTAAGTGCCCTTCTCTCCTCCCCATATCTGGTCCCTACCCTGGGTGATACTGTGGTGTCTGCACTTCTGGCCCTCTATAGATTACCCCTGCTTTTGTCGGTGGGACAAAGAGAGGCCCCTCCCCGCTGCTGAGCCGGGGCTTTCAGCGTGGCCCCTTGCCAGGGGAGGCTTTAAAAGGGTGGGGGCGCGTGAGTCCTCTCACTCTCATTCCAGGACAGCCAAGGGCATCAAAGCAAGGTGAGTCCCTCTGTCCCACCCAGCACCAGCCTGATCATCCACCCAGCAAGCCAGGCAGGCAAGCAGGCAGGTTGAGCGGGGCAGAGTACCCAGGGTAGGGTAACAGGCTCCATACTGACTTGGTCTGTCCCCCACCACTTCGCACTGCAGCCTAGCAGGCCCAAAGGCCTAACTCTGGGTGGCGGAAACAGAGACCAGGGGCAGACATAGGATGGACAGAGAAAGAGAGATGGAGAGAGGAGAAAAAAAGGAGGAAAAAGGGGGTAAATAGAGACGAGACGAGAAAAATTGAAAAAAAGTGAAAAATAGACAGAGTAGTATCCTGGATATGGACCATGGCCAGCTGGACTTTCCTCATTCTAATCGGGGATGTGTAAATAGCTGCTGATGATCTCAATCCAGCCTCACACAATGGTCCTGCTGTCCAGGCCTGTTGCTCCACAGCTCATGATTTTCGGCTCGCTGGGATACTAGCCTCACAGGCGTTTCAGCCCCGAACAACACATAGTTAAATCAAGCCTTTTAGCCCTGCATACAAAGCTAAACCAGCCTTTCCACATTCTAGAGCATTGGAGCTGTACAGGCCTTTTCAGTACAAAAGCAGGCCATGCAGCGTAGCATAGCGTAGCTGTGGTCGTAGAGTATGAATAGTTTACACACATGGATGGAGTCCTGCTGTGCTAACCTGCCATTGGAAACTATTCTGGGGTTTGAAGCACAATGCTTCTCCATTTTCTCCCTCCACCAGCTACACACATGGATGGAGTCCTGCTGTGCTAACCTGCCATTGGAAACTATTCTGGGGTTTGAAGCACAATGCTTCTCCATTTTCTCCCTCCACCAGCTACACACATGGATGGAGTCCTGCTGTGCTAACCTGCCATTGGAAACTATTCTGGGGTTTGAAGCACAATGCTTCTCCATTTTCTCCCTCCACCAGCTATTTTATTTGTTTTTGTGTTTTCATTTTCACCCATATTGTTTTTTGATGCTCAGTAGTTTTTGATATGGGCAAACTTTGTTTCTAAACATTGTTGTGTGTCTGGGGCACTGTGTATGTGTGTGTTAATAATGTGAGAAGAAAGTGTGTGTGTGTGTGTGTGTGTGTGTGTGTGTGTGTGTGTGTGTGTGTGTGTGTGTGTGTGTGTGTGTGTGTGTGTGTGTGTGTGTGTGTGTGTGTAATATGAGTATGAATGTGTGGGAAAGAAATTCTCATCACGAGTTGTACATTGCACAAATGTAACATTCTGCACTTTGTAGGACTACAATTGTTTATAACAGTCCTACTATCTGTCCTCTCTCATTCCAGACAAGATGACTCACCATTGTACCAAGTTCTCCGGCCACTGGAAGGTATGTGAGACTGATTAACTGAGTGTATGGATGACAGCACAGCTCAATGCATTATGTAAAGGTCTGTTCTGGCCCTGTTTCAAAACTTCTACAATTCATCCTTTCTTGCAGTAGTCAATGATCTGAAAGCAATGTAGTGTACTTCCATCTATCCAGCCATGTCAGAACAGTGATTACCCCAAGGAGGGAAGAGGGGAAGGAAGGATGGATTTGAACATAGCCTGCATCTTTAACAGAGGGCTGTGTGAGAAACAGGCTGAGCTCAGTACACACCGTTTATCACAGGAGACAATTCTGTCATAACAGCAGGCTCGGGTCTAGACACACTATTTCTGTTTCAGCTGAACAGATTACAACCTGCCCAAATTTAGACAAAACAGACCACATTGCATTACCATAGTCTCATATGATTGGTCCATTTATCCAGGTTCATGTAACTGTTATTAGAACCAAATTGACCAATATCCCAGCTTTAAAGAGGTAGTTGTAGAGATACTTGTGGCTGCACCCAAACCTCAGCTTTAACCTGTCCAGGTAAATAGATAGATAGAGTACGTAATTGATGTCTCTCTCTGCCATCTCTCAGATCATTGTCTTCGACGAGGAGTGCTTCCAGGGCCGTCGACATGAGTTCACCTCCGAGTGCTGCAATGTGATGGAGTTTGGTTTTGAGACCGTGCGCTCCCTCAGGATTGAGAGTGGAGCGTGAGTAAAAAACACACACAAATCCACATACACACGCAGACACACTCACCTAGCACTGTATGGTTTCAGACTTTAGAACTATTGCTCAGAGAAGCCGGGGGAAAATGATGATATCGACACAATCTCTGACTTCTTCCCTTTCTCCCTCACATTTTCTCTCCATCTCCCTCTCTCCCTCCCTGACCTTTCCCTCCCTCTCTCCTATAGTTGGATTGGCTATGAGCATGCTTCCTACCAGGGCCAGCAGTTTGTGCTGGAGAGAGGAGAGTACCCCCAGTGCGATGCCTTCAGTGGTAGCAATGCCTACCACATAGAGAGGATGACCTCCTTCAGGCCCATTGCCTGCGCTGTGAGTAACACAACCACCACTCTCTCTATCCATATCTCTTTTTACCACTATCTATTCTACACTCTTCCTCTTGACTGACTAACTGACATCCCCCCTGTCCTCTCCCCTCCAGAACCACAGGGAGTGCCGTATGACCATCTATGAGCGCGAGAACTTCCTGGGTCGTAAGGGCGAGCTGAGTGACGACTACCCCTCCCTTCAGGCCATGGGCTGGTGCAACAACGAGGTCGGCTCCCTCAGGATCCAGTCTGGAGCGTGAGTAGCCAGCCGTAGTCCCCTAACACATCTCCCTCTCACCCTGTCTCTCACCCTGTCTCTCACCCTCTCTCCTTCTCTAAAATCAAATCACATGTTATTTGTCACATGCTTTGTAAACAACAGGTGTAGACTAACAGTGAAATGCTTACTTACGGGCCCTTCCCAACAATGCAGAGAGAGAACAGAGAAATAATAGAAAAGTAATAACACGTAATACTACACTCACTCTCAAGCGCTCACTCCAATATGCCTCTCTCTCTTACATTCTCTATGAATCTCTCTCATCATCGCTACAATTTCATTTTTTACTACTTCCCTAGCCGCATAGTATCCGTTTCCGCCAACTGACTCTGAAATCTCTCTGTCTCTCTACCTAACAGTTTTGTGTGCTACCAGTACCCCGGATACCGTGGCTACCAGTACATCATGGAGTGTGACCGTCACTGTGGCGAGTACAAGCACTTCAGGGAGTTCGGCTCCCACTCCCAGACCCCTCAGATCCAGTCCATCCGCCGCATTCAGCAGTAATTTCACCCGTTACCCCAAGCTTATCCCCACTGCTACCCAATGCTGAATAAACTGTCTTTCTAAAACCTCACTGACCTACTGTCCATGCTTCTGCCTCTCTGAATGTATGTCAACTGTAGATGAAATGGTACTATGAGATAAATATAGCTAGAGACAAACAAACAAACAATTCAATAAATAAACAAACAAACAATTAAACAGAGGGATATTTAGACGTTTGAGTACTTCTGACAATAATACCTTCACTGGCCGGCAGGGGGCGCTACGTATCCAGTGATGCCTCTAAAAAAGTGAAATATCATAATAAAACGCGGATTGGTTAAATCAAATATAACGGTGCGATGACGCACATTGCTGGATAGAAACACACACATCATATTGACGACACCTGGCCCTGATGGCCTGTCAGTTTAATTCTATAGACAGTTTTGAGAGTTACTAGAATAACCTATTTTTTATGTTTCAAGATTGCATTGAAAATGAGGAAATGGTCTCCACTATGAGGGCCATATTTCACTCATTCCGAAGCCCGATAAAGACCCCTCAAAATTGATTACAAATTGATTGCTCTGGTTCATGCCAAAAGATTAAAGAAAGGAATAGATACCATTATAATGATACTAACATTAGTTTATTCTTTGGCCTTCTAGATAATTCAGATGCAATTGACTAAGATGCGGTTGCCTAATTTTTGGACATGTGCCTTTGACACAATTGAACATTGATTTCTCTTTAGGTCACTTAAACTCTTTGGCTTCTGTGTAAATATGATCAAATCATGTGCATGTTTTACAAAGATATAAATAGTTCTGTGCTACTAAACCTTAATACTTCCAACATATTCAGTATCAACAGAAGTGTATAACAGGGATGCCCAATTTCGCCATTTTTATTCATTTTGGTTGTGGAATTTCTATCTCTAGATATTCTGAATAATGCATATCTGTATGGCTTAACCATATTTAACAAAGAAATCAACATTTCCCAACTGGCTGATGATACTACTCTTTTCTTAAGAGACAAAGACCAAGTCGCCCATGCCCTTAATGCTATCACTGCATTCTCTATTGCATCAGGATTAAAAGTGAATGTTTCTAAATGTGGAAACGTATGTTTATATGACTCTGATGATAAAGAAATAGAATATATTCCTGGAAAGGTCTGTGTTAAATATTTAGGAATACATCTGTAAAAAAACCACTTAGTCAGACAATATATGAATTTCTCTCCTAAAATTAAGAAAACAAAAAATATATTTAATAATTGGCTATAAAGGGATCTTTCTATACTTGGGAGAGTACTTCTGTCCAAGGCAGAGGGACTGTCTCGTTTTGTGTAACCCTCATTATCTGTATTTGTAAATCCCTCTACTTGAAAAGAGATCCACAAGACCTTTCTTGACTTCATCTGGAAAAATAAGTCTCACAAACTAAAGAAATCTGTCCTCTCTAATAAAAGAGCTGAAGGCGGTCTAGAAGTGTTTCGATTTTGTTGACATAAATAACACTTTCAAGATCAAATGGGTGAAAAGATGCTTGATCAATACTGATTCAATATGGTATTTCATTCCAAATAATGTGTTTAATAGTTTGGGAGGTCTTCAATTTTTACTGAAATGTAATTATATTCCTGAAAGATTACCTGCTAAATTGGCTAGGTTTCACCAACAAGCTTTATTGGCCAGTAAAATATGTTTCCTGCAGAATTTTTCCCCACATAAAGCTATTTTTTGGAATAATTCAGACAAAACTGTAAGGAACAAGTCATTGTTCTACCTCAGCTGGCATGAGAGGAATATTGACTATTTTTGACAACAAGGGTAATATTCTCACATATGAACAATTTATTACACTGAATGAGTTTCAAATACCTTTCAGAGAGTTTATTTCTGTGGTTAAAGCCGTTCCCAGTGGTTTAACTACACTAATGAAAACTCATCTTAGCTTTGGTAATGATCACAAAGCTTATGCAGAACTCAGTTTGGAAGGCGGGTGGGCTTACTTGCAAAATCTTGTTGTATATATGCATAAGACAAATTCTACATTCACAGAACCAACTTACGCCTAGAGGCACATTTTTCTGGAACATGCTTATTCCTGATATTGTCTGGAAAAAAGCTTGGTTAAGGTAAGGCCTTACTGTAGCGGGGTGCGTAATTGGCGGCAGAGAAGTCAGGCGCAGGAGAGCAGAACTTGGTAATAACCAGAGATTTATTAAGCAAAACCAACGGCATCCAGAACAACAAGAATAAATGGCCACAAAATAACCTGTCAGGCGCTCCCGGGGAACGTGCACAAGCTCTACAATAAACAATCCCACACAAAGACATGGGGGGAACAGAGGGTTAAACACACAACAAGTAAATGAGGGAATTGAAACCAGGTGTGAGAAAAAACAAGACAAAACAAATGGAAAATAAAAAGTGGATCGACGATGGCTAGAAGACCGGCGACGCCGACAGCCGAGCGCCGCCCGAACAAGGAGAGGACCCGACTTTGGCGGAAGTCATGACAGGGGTTAATACGGTAATCGGGGGGAAGCTGTAACCTATAACAAACCTTGTTCACTCTCCTCAGGACTTTAAATGGCCCCACAAACCACGGGCCCAGCTTCCGGCAGGGCAGGCGGAGTGGCGGGTTTAGAGAGCCAGACCCGGTCCCCCGGAGCAAACACCGGGGCCTCACTGCGGTGACGGTCTGCGCTGGCTTTCTGACGCAGTACGGCCCGCTGGAGGTGAACATGGGCGGCGTCCCATGTCTCCTCCGCACGCCTGAACCAGTCGTCCACCGCAGGAGTCTCGGTCTGACTCTGATGTCAAGGTGCAAGAACCGGTTGGTACCCCAGTACGCACTAGAAGGGGGAGAGGTTAGTGGAGGAGTGGAGGAGCGAGTTCTGAGCTATCTCGGCCTAGGGCACGAACGCTGCCCACTACCCCGGCCGATCCTTGCAGGATATAACCCCACCCAATTTGCCAAAGCACAGCCCCCACACCACTAGAGGAATATCTTCAAACACCAACTTACCATCCTGAGACAAGCCCGAGTATAGCCCACAAAGATCTCCGCCACGGCACAACCCAAGAGGGGCCCCAACCCAGACAGGAAGATCACGTCAGTGACTCAACCCACTCAAGTGACGCACCACTCCTAGGGACGGCATGGAAGAGCACCAGTAAGCCAGTGACTCAGCCCCTGTAATAGGGTTAGAGGCAGAGAATCCCAGTGGAGAGAGGGGAACCGGCCAGGCAGAGACAGCAAGGGCGGTTTGTTGCTCCAGAGACTTTCCGTTCACCTTCACACTCCTGGGCCAGACTACACTCAATCATATGACCCACTAAAGAGATTCTTCATTAAAGACTTAAAGTTTGAGACCGAGTCTGCATCTCTCACATGGGTAGACAGACCATTTCATAAAAATGGAGCTCTATAGGATAAAGCCATGCCTCCAGCTGTTTGCTTAGAAATTCTATGGACAATTAGGAGGCCTGCGTCTTGTGACCGTAGCGTGTAGGTATGTACAGCAGGACCAAATCAGAGAGATAGGTAGGAGCAAGCCCATGTAATGCTTTGTAGGTTAGCAGTAAAACCTTGAAAACAGCCCTTGCCTTAACAGGAAGCCAGTGTAGGGAGGCTAGCACTGGAGTAATATGATACATTTTTTTGGTTCTAGTCAGGATTCTAGTAGCTGTATTTAGCACTAACTGAAGTTTATTTAGTGCTTTATCCGGGTAGCTGGAAAGTAGAGCATTGCAGTAGTCTAACCTAGAAGTGACAAAAGCATGGATTAATTTTTCTGCATCATTTTTGGACAGAAAGTTTCTGATTTTTGCAATGTTACGTAGATGGAAAAAAGCTGTCCTTGAAACAGTCTTGATATGTTCTTCAAAAGAGATTTCAGGGTCCAGAGTAATGCAGAGGTCCTTCACAGTTTTATTTGAGACGACTGTACAACCACTAGGATTAATTGTCAGATTCAACAGATGATCTCTTTGTTTCTTGGGACCTAGAACAAGCATCTCTGTTTTGTCCGAGTTTAACGGTAGAACGTTTGCAGCCATCCACTTCCTTACGTCTGAAACACAGGCTTCTAGCGAGGGCACTTTTGGGGCTTCACCATGTTTCATTGAAATGTATAGCTGTGTGTCATCCTCATAGCAGTGAAAGTTAACATTATGTTTTCGAATGACATCCTTAAGAGGTAAAATATATAGTGAAAACAATAGTGATCGTAAAACGGAACCTTGAGGAACACCAAAATTTACAGTTGATTTGTCAGAGGACAAACCATTCACAGAGACAAACTGATATCTTTCCGACAGATAAGATCTAAACCAGGCCAGAACTTGTAGACCAATTTGGGTTTCCAATCTCTCCAAAAGAATGTGGTGATCGATGGTATCAAAAGCAGCACGAGGACAGATGCCATTAAAAGATGCCATTAAAAGGTAATTTACCACCTTCACAAGTGCAGTATCAGTGCTATGATGGGGTCTAAAACCAGACTGAAGCATTTTGTATACATTCAGGAAGGCAGCGAGTTGCTGCGCAACAGCCTTTTCTACATTTTTTGAGAGGAATGGAAGATTCGATACAGGCCGATCGTTTTTTTATATTTTCTGGGTCAAGGTTTGGCTTTTTCAAGAGAGGCTTTATTAATTCCACTTTTAGTGAGTTTGGTACACATCCGGTGGATAGAGAGCCGTTTATTATGTTCAACATAGGAGGACCATGCACAGGAAGCAGCTCTTTCAGTAGTTTAGTTGGAAAATTGTCCAGTATGCAGCTTGAAGGTTAAGGCCACAACTTTTATCATCATTGTGTCAAGAGATATAGTACTCCAGCTGTGCCATCAGAGTCCCTGGGTTCGCGCCCAGGCTCTGTCGCAACCGGCCGCGACCGGGAGGTCCGTGGGGCGATGCACAATTGGCCTAGCGTCGTCCGGGTTAGGGAGGGATTGGTCGGTAGGGATCTCCTTGTCTCATCGCGCACCAGCGACTCCTGTGGCGGGCCGGGCGCAGTGCGCGCTAGCCAAGGTTGCCAGGTGCACGGTGTAGCCTCCGACACATTGGTGCGGCTGGCTTCCGGGTTGGATGCGCGCTGTGTTAAGAAGCAGTACGGCTGGTTGGGTTGTGTATCGCATGACATTCAGCCTTCGTCTCTCCCGAGCCCGTACGGGAGTTGTAGCAATGAGACAAGATAGTAGCTACTACAACAATTGGATACCATGAAATTGGGGAGAAAAAGGGGTAAAATTCAAAAAAATAAAAAAAAAATAAAAGAGATATAGTACTAAAACATTTGAGTGTCTCCCTTGATCCTAGGTCCTGGCAGAGTTGTGCAGACTCAGGACAATGGAGCTTTGGAGGAATACGCAGATTTAAAGAGGAATCCGTAATTTGCTTTCTAATGATCATGATATTTTCCTCAAAGAAGTTCATGAATTTATTACTGCTGATGTCACGAATATTACCGAAGGTGACTCCCCTTCTTGTTCGGGTGGCGCTCGGCGGTCGTCGTCGCCGGTCTACTAGCTGCCACCGATCCTTTGTTCTGTGTTCGTTTGTTTTTGTCTAATTGGTTTCACCTGTTTCTTGTTTGGTTATTAGGGTGGGGTTATATAAGTTCGTTCAGCCCGCTTCTGTTTGTGCGGTCTTGTTCGAGTGGTTTGTGTTTGCTTTTCGGGTTTCTCGCTGTCCTTTATTTTTTCACATTATTTGTTCCTGTGATTTATTTCTGGACATTAAAGCGTGTTTTTCCCGCATCCTTTTGCTCTCTGCGCCTGACTCCACACCTATACACTCATTGAGCGTTACAGAAGCCCGCACCAAGATATGGAGTCAGCAGGAGCAGCGGCCACCCCTCTTCCCACGATGGAGGAGAGAGTCCTTCATCACACGTCCATCCTCCATCGCATCGGATCAGCGATGGATCAAATGATGGAGAGGATGGATCGTTGGGAGAGGAGTGGTCTCCCTACTACCCCACCTACCCCCCCACCAGCAACTCTACCATCTCCCCCAGCGGGATCTGGTTCCAGCGCTCTGCGCATTATGCCTCCGAGGGAGTACGATGGAGCAGCGGCGGGGTGCCAGGGATTCCTGCTTCAACTGGACCTCTACCTGGCCACCGTTCGGCCGGCTCCCTCGGACGAGGAGAGCGTGAGTGTCCTCGTCACTTGCCTTACGGGTAGAGCCCTGGAGTGGGCCAATGCTGTCTGGAACGGGCCCGACTCAGCGAGGGGCAACTACCCGGAGTTCACCCTCCGTTTCCGGGCCGTGTTCGATCACCCTCCAGAGGGCCGAGCGGCAGGTGAGAGGTTGTTCCATCTCAGGTAGGGGACGAGGAGCGCGTAGGACTTCGCGCTGGGTTTCCGGACCTTGGCCGCTGGAGCAGGGTGGAACGACATGGCCCTGATAGACCATTACAGGTGTAGCCTGAGAGAGGACGTCCGCAGGGAGCTGGCTTGTCGGGACACTACGCTTGGCCTGGATGAACTGATAGACCTGTCGATCCGGTTAGACCATCTGCTAGCTGCTCACGGACGTTCTGAAAGGGTCCTGTTAGTTCCACCTCCTGACCCTCCCGCTCCTATCCCGATGGAGCTAGGAGAGGCCGAGTCTAGGGAGATCGGTGGAGGAGGCTCCTCCTGTACCAGTTGTGGCCGGAGAGGGCACACTTCAGGTCGGTGCTGGAGGAGTTCATCTGGGAATCGAGAAGGCAGGCAGAACACTCCTCGGTCACCCCAGGTGAGTAAGCACCACACTCTCCCAGAGTTTCCTGTTGGTCACATGTTTTTATTAATTTGTTTCCTTACATTTTTTCCCTCTCTCCAGCATAAGGCGCTAGTAGATTCAGGCGCAGCTGGGAACTTTATTGATCGCGGACTCGCTCAGAGGTTGAGGATTCCGTTAGTAAAAGTAGACCCCACCTTTTCCTGTGCACTCTTTAGATAGTCGACCATTAGGGTCAGGGAAGCCACAATTCCTTTGGAGATGATTACGCAGGGGAATCATAAGGAGTGAATTAGTCTGTTCCTTATTTATTCACCTGCGTTTCCGGTGGTGCTGGGGATTCCCTGGCTGGCTATTCACAATCCTACGATTTCGTGGCAACAGGGAACTCTCCAGGGGTGGTCTGATGAGTGTTCAGGCAGGTGTGTAGGGGTTTCCATCGGTGCGACAACGGTGGAAAGTCCAGACCAGGTTTCCACCATGCGCATTCCCGCTGAGTATGCCGATTTGGCTATCGCTTTCAGTAAAAAGAAGGCGACCCAATTACCACCCCATCGACAGGCGGATTGCGTGATAAACCTCCAGGTAAACGCTGCAATCCCCAGGAGTCATGTGTATCCTTTATCCCAGGAGGAGACGTTGGCTATGGAGACATATGTTACCGAAGATCTGGGACAGGGGTACATTCGTCCCTCCATGTCACCTGTCTCCTCGAGTTTCTTTTTTGTGAAGAAAAAGGATGGTGGTTTGCGTCCGTGTATTGATTATCGAGGTCTAAATTCCATCACGGTGGGTTTTAGTTACCCACTACCTCTCATTGCTACGGCAGTGGAATCATTTCACGGAGCGCAGTTCTTCACGAAACTGGATCTCAGGAGTGCGTATAATCTGGTGCGTATTCGGGAGGGAGATGAGTGGAAAACTGCATTTAGCACCACATCTGGCCATTATGAGTACCTTGTCATGCCATACGGGTTAAAGAATGCTCCAGCTATCTTTCAATCTTTTGTGGATGAGGTTCTCAGAGACCTGCATGGACAGGGTGTGGTAGTGTATATTGACGATATTTTGATCTACTCCGCTACACGTACTGCGCATGTGTCTCCGGTGCGCAAGGTTCTTGGACGACTGCTGGAGCATGACCTGTATGTGAAGGCGGAGAAATGTGAGTTTTCCAAACGAGCCGTTTCCTTCCTGGGTTATCGCATTTCCAGCTCGGGGGTGGTAATGGAGGGTGACCGCGTCAAGGCCGTGCGTAATTGGCCGACTCCGACCACGGTAAAGGAGGTGCAGCGGTTTTTAGGGTTTGCCAATTACTACCGGAGGTTTATCCGGGGTTTTGGTCAGGTAGCAGCTCCTATTACCTCACTGCTGAAGGGGGGGCCGGTGCGTTTGCAGTGGTCAGCAGAGGCGGATGGAGCTTTCCGTAGGTTGAAGGCGCTGTTCACTGAGGCGCCAGTGTTGGCGCATCCGGACCCTTCTTTGGCGTTCATAGTAGAGGTGGACGCATCTGAGGCTGGGGTTGGAGCGGTGCTCTCACAGCGCTCGGGTGTGCCACCGAAGCTCCGCCCCTGTGCCTTTTTTTCGAAGAAGCTCGGGCCGGCGGAGTGGAATTATGATGTGGGGGACAGGGAATTGTTGGCTATGGTTAAGGCCCTGAAGGTGTGGAGACACTGGCTTGAGGGGGCTAAGCACCCTTTCCTTATCTGGACTGACCACCGTAACCTGGAGTATATCCGATCAGCTAGGAGACTGAATCCTCGTCAGGCAAGGTGGGCCATGTATTTCACTAGATTTCATTTTACTATATCGTTTCGACCAGGTTCCCTCAACAATAAGGCCGATGCGCTTTCCCGACTCTATGACACTGAGAACCGGTCCATCGATCCTACTCCCATCATTCCGGCGGCTAAGCTGGTAGCACCAGTAGTATGGGAGGTGGACGCGGACATCGAGCGGGCGCTAAGGGAGGAACCTGCGCCTCCACAGTGTCCGGAGGGTCGTAGGTACGTGCCGCTCGCTGTTTGTGATCAATTGATTCGATGGGCTCATAGTCTACCCTCGTCGGGTCACCCAGGTATCTCTAGGACAGTGCGAGGTCTTAGGAGGAAGTACTGGTGGCCCACCTTGGTGAGGGATGTGCGATTCTATGTCTCCTCCTGTTCGGTGTGCGCCCAGAGTAAGGCTCCTAGGCACCTGCCACGAGGGAAATTACAACCCCTCCCCGTTCCACAACAGCCGTGGACCCATCTATCAGTGGATTTTCTTACTGACCTTCCCCCCTCTCAGGGGAACACAACGATCCTGGTCGTTGTGGATCGGTTCTCTAAGTCCTGTCGTCTTATCCCATTGCCCGGTCTCCCTACGGCCCTGCAGACTGCGGCCCTTTTCACCCATGTCTTCCGGGACTACGGGGTGCCCGAGGATATAGTTTCTGATCGGGGTCCCCAGTTTACCTCCCATTTATGGAACGTCTGGGGGTCTAGGTCAGCTTGACCTCAGGGTATCACCCGGAGAGTAATGGGCAGGTGGAGAGAGTGAACCAGGAGGTGGGTAGGTTTCTGCGGTCGTATTGCCAGGACCGGCCAGGGGAGTGGGCGAGATACATCCCATGGGCAGAAATGGCCCAGAACTCACTAAGCCACTCCTCTACCAACATGTCACCATTTGAGTGTGTGTTGGGGTACCAGCCGGTCCTGGCACCATGGCATCAGAGCCAGACTGAGGCTCCTGCGGTGGAGGAGTGGGTGCAGCGCTCAAAGGAGACCTGGAGGGCCGTCCAGTAGTCATTACGCCAAGCGAGTGGACGGCAGAAGAAGAGTGCTGACCGTCACCGCAGTGAGGCCCCCGTGTTTGCACCAGGGGACAGAGTCTGGCTCTCGACCCGAAACCTGCCCCTCCGCTTGCCCTGCCGGAAGCTGGGTCCGCAGTGTGTAGGGCCATTTAAAGTCCTGAGGATAATAAACGAGGTTTGTTATCGATTATTACTTCCTTCGTATTATCGCATTAACCCCTCGTTTCATGTGTCTCTTCTCAGGCCGGTGGTAGCTGGTCCCATGCAGGAAGGTGAGGTTCCGGAGGTCCCTCCGCCCCCTCTGGACATCGAGGGGTCCCCGGCGTACACGATACGAGCTATTCTGGACTTGAGACGCCGGGTGAGGGGCTTGCAGTACCTCGTTGACTGGGAGGGGTACGGTCCGGAGGAGAGGTGCTGGGTCCCGGTGGGGGATATTCTGGATCCATCTATGTTGAGAGAGTTCCATTGCCTCCATCCGGATCGCCCAGCGCCTCGTCCCCCGGGTCGACCCCGAGGCCGGCGTCGGCGCGCTGCGGGAGCTGCGCGTCAGGGGGGGGGTACTGTCACGAATATTACCTAAGGTGACTCCCCTTCTTGTTCGGGTGGCGCTCGGCGGTCGTCGTCGCCGGTCTACTAGCTGCCACCGATCCTTTGTTCTGTGTTCGTTTGTTTTTGTCTAATTGGTTTCACCTGTTTCTTGTTTGGTTATTAGGGTGGGGTTATATAAGTTTGTTCAGCCCGCTTCTGTTTGTGCGGGCTTGTTCGTATGTATGTGTTCGAGTGGTTTGTGTTTGCTTTTCGGGTTTCTCGCTGTCCTTTATTTTTTCACATTATTTGTTCCTGTGATTTATTTCTGGACATTAAAGCGTGTTTTTCCCACATCCTTTTGCTCTCTGCACCTGACTCCACACCTATACACTCATTGAGCGTTACAGCTGAAGTGAAAGCCATCCTCTCTTGGGGAATGCTGCTTTTTAGTTAGCTTTGCGACAGTATCAAAAATAAATTTCAGATTGTTCATATTTTCCTCAATTAAGTTGGAAAAATAGGATGATCGAGCAGCAGTGAGGGCTCTTCGATATTGCACGGTACTGTCTTTCCAAGCTAGTCGGAAGACTTCGAGTTTGGTGTGGCGCCATTTCCGTTACAATTTTCTGGAAGCTTGCTTCAGAGCTCAGTATTTTCTGTATACCAGAGAGCTAGTTTCTTATGACAAATGTTTTTTTTGTTTTTAGTGGTACAACCGCATCTATGGTATTGCACAAGGTTAAACTGAGTTCCTCAGTTACAGTGGGGCAAAAAAGTATTTAGTCAGCCACCAATTGTGCAAGTTCTCCCACTTAAAAAGATGAGAGAGGCCTGTAATTTTCATCATAGGTACACTTCAACTATGACAGACAAAATTTGAAATCCAGAAAACCACATTGTAGGATTTTTTATGAATTTATTTGCAAATTATGGTGGAAAATAAGTATTTGGTCACCTACAAACAAGCAAGATTTCTGGCTCTCACAGACCTGTAACAACTTCTTTAAGAGGGTCCTCTGTCCTCCACTCGTTACCTGTATTAATGGCACCTGTTTGAACTTGTTATCAGTATAAAAGACACCTGTCCACAACCTCAAACAGTCACACTCCAAACTCCACTATGGCCAAGACCAAAGAGCTGTCAAAGGACACCAGAAACCAAATTGTAGACCTGCACCAGGCTGGGAAGACTGCAATAGAATCTGCAATAGGTAAGCAGCTTGGTTTGAAGAAATCAACTGTGGGAGCAATTATTAGGAAATGGAAGACATACAAGACCACTGATAATCTCCCTCGATCTGGGGCTCCACGCAAGATCTCACCCCGTGGGGTCAAAATTATCACAAGAACGGTGAGCAAAAATCCCAGAACCACACGGGGGGACCTAGTGAATGACCTGCAGAGAGCTGGGACCAAAGTAACAAAGCCTACCATCAGTAACACACTATGCCGCCAGGGACTCAAATCCTGCAGTGCCAGACGTGTCCCCCTGCTTAAGCCAGTACATGTCCAGGCCCGTCGGAAGTTTGCTAGAGAGCATTTGGATGATCCAGAAGAAGATTGGGAGAATGTCATATGGTCAGATGAAACCAAAATATAACTTTTTGGTAAAAACTCAACTTGTCGTGTTTGGAGGAGAAAGAATGTTGAGTTGCATCAAAAGTACACCATACCTACTGTGAAGCATGGGGGTGGAAACATCATGCTTTGGGGCTGTTTTTCTGCAAAGGGACCAGGATGACTGATCCGTGTAAAGGAAAGAATGAATGGGGCCATGTATCGTGAGATTTTGAGTGAAAACCTCCTTCCATCAGCAAGGGCATTGAAGATGAAACGTGGCTGGGTTTTTCAGAATGACAATGATCCCAAACACACCGCCCGGGCAACAAAGGAGTGGCTTCGTAAGAAGCATTTCAATGTCCTGGAGTGGCCTAGCCAGTCTCCAGATCTCAACCCCACAGAAAATCTTTGGAGGGAGTTGAAAGTCCGTGTTGCCCAGCAACAGCCCCAAAACATCACTGCTCTAGAGGAGATCTGCATGGAGGAATGGGCCAAAATACCAGCAACATTGTGTGAAAACCTTGTGAAGACTTACAGAAAACGTTTGACCTCTGTCATTGCCAACAAAGGGTATATAACAAAGTATTGAGATAAACTTTTGTTATTGACCAAATACTTATTTTCCACCATAATTTGCAAATAAATTCATTAAAAATCCCACAGTGATTTTCTGGATTTTTTTTCTCATTTTGTCTGTCATAGTTGAAGTGTACCTATGCTGAAAATTACAGGCCTCTCTCATCTTTTTAAGTGGGAGAACTTCCACAATTGGTGGCTGACTAAATACTTTTTTGCCCCACTGTAGGTGGTTAACTTATTTTTGTCCTCTGACGCCCTTGGGTAGGCAGAGGGAGTATGGAAGGGCATCAAGGAATCTTTAGGTTGTCTGAGAATTTATTGCACGACTTTTGATGCTCCTTGCTTGGGGTCTGAGCAGATTATTTGTTGCGATTGCAAACGTAATAAAATGGTGTTTCAGAGGGAGTCTGGGCTCCATGGGCCACTCCTCCTGTCATACATTCGGGACAGTGCGTCTGCCTTCACGTTCTGGGAACCTGTTCTGTAAGAAAGGGAAAAACCAAAACGGGTGAAAAACATGGCCCACCTTGCCTGGCGATGGTTCAGTCTCCTCGCTTCGCTGCCCGGATGTACTCCAGATTGCAGTGGTCAGTCCAGATGAGAAAAGGGTGTTTAGCCCCCTCAAGCCAATGTCCCCACACCTTCAGAGCCTTGACAACAGCCAACAGCTCTCGGTCCCCCACGTCATAGTTTCGCTCCGCCGGGCTGAGCTTCTTCGAGAAGAAGGCACAGGGGCGGAGCTTCGGTGGCATACCAGAGCGCTGAGAGAGCACGGCTCCTACGTGTCCACCTCCACTATGAACGCCAAAGAAGGATCCGGATGGACCAGCACGAGAGCCGAGGTAAACAGAGCCCTCAGATGACCAAAAGCCCTGTCCGCCCCTGCCCGACCACTGCAAGCGTACCGGGCCCCTCTTCAGCAGTAAGTTAATGGGAGCAACTACCTGACCAAAACCCTGGATAAACCTTTGGTAGTAATGGGAAAACCCTAGGAACCACTGCACCTCCTTTACCATGGTGGGAGTCTGCCAATTACGCGTGGTTGATATGGGGTCACTCTCCATCTCCACCCCCGAGGTGGAAATGCGTTACCCTAGGAAGGAGACAGACTACTGGAAGAACAGGCATTTCTCAGCCTTGATGTACAGGTCATGCTCCAACAGTCGACCAAGCACCCTGCGCACCAGGGACACATGCTCAGAATGTCATCAATATACTCCACTACACGCTGCTCGTGCAGGTCCCTGAAAATCTCATCTACAAAGGCTTGGAAGACTGATGGAGCATTCATTAACCAGTACGGCATGACAAAGTACTCATAATGCCCTGAGGTCGTACTGAACGCCGTCTTCCACTCGTCTCCCTCCCGGATACGCACCAGGTTGTAAGCGCTCCAGATCTAGTTTGGTTTCGATAGTCAATATACGGGCACAGACCTCCCTCCTTCTTCTTCACAAAAAATAAACTTGAGGAGGCGGGTGAAGTGGAGGACCGAATGTACCCCTGACGCAGGGATTCGGAGACATATGTTTCCATAGCCGCCGTCTCCGCCTGTGACAGGGGATACACGTGACTCCTGGGAAGTGCAGCGTCTACCAGGAGATTTATCACACAATCACCCCGTCGATGGGGTGGTAATTGAGTCGCCTTCTTTTTGGAGAAAGTGAGCGCCAAATCGGCATATTCAGGGGGAATGCGCACGGTGGAGACCTGGTCCGGACTTTCCACCGTATTAGCACCAATGGAAACCCCTAAACACCTCCCCGAGCACTCTCGCGACCACCCCGTGAGAGCCCTCCGTTGCCAAGATACAGTGGGGTCATGACAAGCTAACCAGGGTAGGCCTAGCACCACGGGAAACGCAGGAGAGTCAATGAGGAAGAGACTGATTCTCTCCTTGTGACCCCCCTGCTTCACCATACCCAGAGGAGCGGTAGCCTCCCTAATCAACCCTCATCCTAATGGTTGACTGTCTATGGCGTGAACGGGGAAGGGCACAGCCACGGGAACAATGGGGATCCCTAAACTAAGGGCGAACGATCTGTCTATAAAATTCCCAGCTGCGCCTGAATCGATGAGCGCCTTATGCTGGGAATGCGGGGAAAACTCAGGAAAAGTAACATACAAAAACATGTGTGCAACAGAGGGCTCTGGGTGAGAATGGTGCCGGCTCACCTGGGAAGACGCCAGAGTGCCCTGCCTGCAGCCTCGATCCCCAGAGGAACCAACCCGGCACCGACCGGATGGTGCACGAGACGGAACCTCCTCCAGTCTCCCTACACACAGTACCTCCCAGCTCCATGGGCACCGGAGCGGCGGTGCTGGGGGATGGAACCGACAGAACCCAATCTGGACGTCCGCGGCTAGCCAACAGGTTATCCAGCCAAATGGACAGGTCCACCAGCTGGTCGAATACGAGGGTGGTGTCCCTGCAGGCCAACTCCTGACGGACGTCCTCGCGTAAACTGCAGCGATAGTGGTCGATCAGGGCCCTATCGTTCCATCTCGCGCCGGCGGCCAGGGTCTGAAAATCCACGGCGAACTCCTGGGCGCTCCTCGTCCCCTGCCTGAGATGGAAGAGATGTTCACCCGCCGCTCTACCCTCGGGTGGGTGGTCGAAGACTGCCCGGAAGCGGCAGATGAAATCCTTGATATGGTCCAGCGCCGCATCTCCTTCTCCCCACATTGCGTTGGCCCACTCCAAGGCTTTCCCAGAGAGGCACGAGACGAGGGCGGACACCTTCTCACAGCCTGATGGAGCCGGGTGGACGGTTGCCAGGTAGAAACCCTGGCAGCGTGCAGCCGTCCCGTCGTATTCCTGGGGACGGGCGAGATGAATCCCACTGGGACCTGGTGAAGGGGTAGCGAGTTGTGGAGACCCCGGTTGTGCTGGTGGAAGCGCTGGAGGAACTCCCTGTCTCTCCCAGCGGTCCATGGTTTGGACAACGCGGTCCATGGCGGCGCCGAGATAGTGAAGCATCGCCGCGTGCTCCCGAACGCGCTCCTCCACCCCTATTCCAGGGGCACCTGCTCCTGCTGACTCCATATGTTGCGGTGTAGGATTCTGTAGCGGGGTGCGTAATTGGCGGCAGAGAAGTCAGGCGCAGGAGAGCAGAACTTGGTAATAACCAGAGATTTATTAAGCAAAACCAACGGCATCCAGAACAACAAGAATAAATGGCCACAAAATAACCTGTCATGCGCTCCCGGGGAACGTGCACAAGCTCTACAATAAACAATCCCACACAAAGACATGGGGAAACAGAGGGTTAAATACACAAGTAAATGAGGGAATTGAAACCAGGTGTGAGAAAAAAACAAGACAAAACAAATGGAAAATGAAAAGTGGATGAGCGCTGAGCGCCGCCTGAACAAGGAGAGGACCCGACTTCGGTGGAAGTTGTGACACTTACAAACATTGTAAACCAAACAAATTTAAGGAAGTGCACTTTAAAATTTTACTTACGATATATCCATGTAATTATATGTTGTCCAAATCTGTGGCTATTGATGATATCTGCGTTTTTTGTGAAAAAGGTGAGAATCTGACTCACTTTGAATGTAAATTTGTGTCAGAATTTTGGGAAAACCTTGCAGAATACTTATTTGCCATTAAGAACACTACCCATGTTTTTGACATGAAGGATATAATATGTTACTATTGCAATGATAACAAGAATATTGAAATTATCGTAATTTTTTACAATTCTTGTTGTTAAATTGTCACGTTCGTTGTAACGAGGAGACCAAGGCGCAGCGTGATGAGAATACATTCCTCTTTAATAAAGGAAGAACACAAAGAACACTTAAACAAACTAAACAAAAGTGCTGCTATATCACACGAGTGCTGAAACAGGCAACTAAACATAGACACTAACCCACAGATAAACCTAGGAATATGGCTACCTAAATATGGTTCCCAATCAGAGACAATGATAAACAGCTGCCTCTGATTGAGAGCCATTCTAGGCAACCATAGACATATAAACCTCTAGACTAGGATGCCCTTGACATACAAAAGCCCCTAGACAATCCAAAAAACCAAACACACCACCCTTGTCACACCCTGACCTTACAAAAATAATAAAGAAAACAAAGATAACTAAAGTCAGGGCGTGACACAAATACTTTATACACAAACAAAAATTCCAGAATTCTATACCAAAATTACACATATTTTTGATTGAATGTAATTATCTTGTTAAGATATTATCCCTAGTGAATAACAACAAGAATAACATCTTCCTGAATCATTATGTGAATACAATTGCACAATAATTGTTAATTTTTTACAATTATTTTATAGATATTTTTTGTATGTTTTAGCACTTTCTTGTTAATACCTGTGTTTTGTTTTGTTAGACATGTTTGATGTAGAAATGTAAGTTGTTAATATTTGTATTATGAACAAATATATAATATTAATCATACATCATACTGACGACATAACACAAACCGTCGTTCCGTGACAGGCCTATGAGGCCTATGAGAAGAGTCAGGTGGACAGTGGAAGCCCAATTTTGCCATGCTTTCATCAGAATTTGCTTTCCATTTTTAAATGCTGTCCACAAGGAATCACTGTATTATACTCTAAAGCACTACAACATTTGTAAGTAATTAGTATTTTATAGCTATATAATGACTTATGGGTTCAAATACTATTTCAAAAATCTGAATTACTTTCACATACATTTGAAGTAAGTATTCAGATATATTTTATTTGAAAAGACAAGAAGTTAAATATTTTAATGTAGGCCTATTTGGAAATACACTTGGAAAGTATTTAACCCAAGTATTTGAAAATACTGTCAAATATAAATTGGTAGAGTATTGTTATAGACCCTGTCTTTCAAAGATAATTTGTATAAATCCAAATAACTTCACAGATCTTCATTGTAAAGGGTTTAAACACTGTTTCCCATGCTTGTTCAATGAACCATAAACAATTAGTGAATATGCACCTGTGGAACGGTCATTAAGACACTAACAGCTTACAGATGGTAGACAATTATGAAAACATAGGACACTAAAGAGGCCTTTCTACTGACTCTGAAAAACACCAAAATAAAGATGTCCAGGGTCCCTGCTCATCTGCGTGAACGTGCCGTAGACATGCTGCAAGGAGGCATGAGGACTGCAGATGTGGCCAGGGCAATAAATTGCAATGTCCGTACTGTGAGACGCCTAAGACAGCGCTATAGGGAGACAGGACGGACAGCTGATCGTCCTCGCAGTGGCAGACCACGTGTAACAACACCTGCACAGGATCGGTACGTCTGAACATCACACCTGCGGGACAGGTACAGGATGGCAACAACAACTGCCCGAGTTACACCAGAAACGTACAATCTCTCCATCAGTGCTCAGACTGTCCACGATAGGCTGAGAGAGGCTGGACCGAGGGCTTGTAGACCTGTTGTATAAGGCAGGTCCTCACCAGACATCACCGGCAACAACGTCGCTTATGGGCACAAACCCACCGTCGCTGGACCAGACAGGACTGGCAAAAAGTGCTCTCACTGATGCGTCGTGGTTTTGTCTCACCAGGGGTGATGGTCGGATTTGCGTTTATCGTCGAAGGAATGAGCGTTACACCGAGGCCTGTACACTGGAGCGGGATCGATTTGGAGGTGGAGGGTCCGTCATGGTCTGGGGCGGTGTGTCACAGCATCATCGGACAGGGAAGACATCCTCCTCCCTCATGTGGTACCCTTCATGCAGGCTCATCCTGACATGACCCTCCAGCATGACAATGCCACCAGGCATACTGCTCGTTCTGTGCATGATTTCCTGCAAGACAGGAATGTCAGTGTTCTGTCATGGCCAGCGAAGAGTCCGGATCTCAGTCCCATTGAGCACGTATGGGACCTGTTGGATCTTAGGGTGAGGGCTAAGGCCATTCCCCCCAGAAATGTCCATGAACTTGCGGGTGCCTTGGTGGAAGAGTGGGGTAACATCTCACAGCAAGAACTGGCAAATCTGGTGCATTCCATGAGGAGATGCACTGCAGTACTTAATGCAGCTGGTGGCCACACCAGATACTGCCTGTTACTTTTGATTTTGACCCCCCCTTTGTTCAGGGACACATTATTCCATTTCTGTTAGTCACATGTTTATTTTTGCTGAAAATAAACGCAGTTGACAGTGAGAGGACATTTCTTTTTTTGCTGAATTTATATATATATATATATATATATATTTACAAATAGCCATTCAAATAATAAAATACTCAAACTTGGCTGTGTATTTGAAAATACTCTAATACATAGAAATCTATTAGAAATACTGATTCTCAAATACACATGTATTTGAACCCAGGTCTGTACTGGATACCAGAAAAAAATGTAGTTTCTCGATTAAATATGTGTAGGTCTATATAGCGGCCTATGCTACAAAATCTGAGTAATTGATAGCCTCAATTTAGAACAAATTAGCAAAGGAATGGGTCTCCAATGTAGACTTACAATAACATGGTTTCAAGGTCCACAGATGAGTTAATTGATTGTCTGTTGATTCAGGGATTGGTCCATTGGATTGATCCAGCAAGTTATCACCCAGAAGTGTCTGTTATATATTATTCATGTAATATTTAAAAAAGATGCCCATAATGGCAGCCTACCGACCTCGTCTTTGATCCTATTATGTAATCTTCATTTGCAGTTAACACTGTTAAAAATAAAAATATAAAGCTAAACAAAATATTGCTCATTTTATATAATGGTTTTAATTTGATTCAAATCGTAATAGGGCATTTATAATCATCTAGGTCCGCGTCCATGAGTGATCCTGCTCCATTACATGTTTTCCAGGATGCTTAGTCGCAGTTGGAGGAAGTGGGGCTTTTACAATTAGGTAGGGCTTGTTTCTGAGAATACACAACACAGCCAGCGAAATGGAGTAAAGTCAACTGTTCTTATTCGGACTCAAAAGGGATAACAAGAGGAAATCGGTGCCTCTTGGAGGACCGTAAACAAACAGGATATCAAACGTTCTCCCGCGTCGTCAGTCTGTCGAATGCACAGATCTCAGCTGCGGCTTGTGCTGATTGAGGAGCAGAAACGTTTGATGGTTACAACTTTACGGAGGAAGTCACTGACGGGCAGCAAATATTACCAAGTTATATGTACTTAGGTTCTTAGTTTATATTTAATTGCCTCTTCGTCAGCTAGTTGGCAAGCTGTTGATCGCAAAAAAAAATTGTAACTTGTTGTTGAAGACTCGGTCGCGAGGGACCGTGGACGGTTACCAAGCTAAGATTATCTTAACTAGCCCATTTCCTCCAACACCCCCTCCCCCATTATAGCTAGCTAGCTAGCCACTGTCTCCATATCAGAGCCCACACACTGGGGTGAAATAGATGACTATGGTTAATTTTGTGCGGTTTCGTTGGTCTCTTGTGAAATAACATGGATTTGGCTGAAGATCAGGATTCGTTACCTAACTGAGATGGCGAGCTAGCTAGCGAACTGGATGAGTGGGTTTCGTGTCGTTGCGATAAAGCGGTTGTGTTAGCTAGCGCTAGTTTGTTACCTATGCTTCGTATATTAACTAGCCCAAATTCAGCTATCTAACGTTACTGGTTAACTCGCTACCAAGTAGCACCGGTTTCCACAGAAGCTAGTAATAACACTTCTCCCTTGTCGACCACGTAAATTGAGAATCTAGCTGGCTGATTTCGTGGCTGAATTTACAGTTTAAATGTGGCATCTAACGTAAAGTTAGTGCCAACAACTGAATGCTTGTTATCTTGATAGCTAAGTTCGATAGTTGTCGCCAACGTTAGTTAGCTAAAGTAGATTTTAGTCGGGTATAGTTTTTGCGTGCTGGATATTCAGCTGGCAACCTACATCTGTGGTTTGATTGATGTCCTCTTCCTAATATCGCTGTGTAGGATCCTATGCCAATAAGACAATTGTTTTGATTTTTCATGTTGGTGAATATGTTTGAACCTGAACCTCACTACTGTATTCGCTAGTATCTGGACCATTCATTCGTCAGTACTTTTTTTGTGTGATACAGGCGAGCTGGCTTGCTCTTGTTATTTTAGCTTTCTACCCCTGTCATCGTTATTACACGAGGATGTCTTTATCGAATACCAATTCGATAAAGTGATACAACCCACCTTTGTCGACGCATAAAGTCATGTTTTATTTTGAAGCAGATGCGACGAGACACAATTAGGAAGCTTGAAGCATACGTCTAGCTGGAGTACCACGTACCGCAATATTACATTTTTAGCTTTTCAAGAAGATAAAACAAACTATGTGGCTAGGATCAGTGGGGATTCACAGTTATTAGCTAGTTGCCTTGCTAGTTCGCCACATCTAGCAGGTGGGCCATCTAAAATAAGTGAAGCTCTCTGAAAGGTGGTAAACGAAATCTCTCATCAATCTGGTCTGGCCATTGAAACCACTACCATTTTGGCACACAAAAAAATACCCAGATGATAAATACTATTTTTTTTTTGTGTAACAATGGTTGTGTTTTGAGCGACCGTGTGTGCCGAACCTAGAGGAAGAAAACGACACGCTTCATTCGATGGTCACCCCTGTCATCCGCATAGCTGCCTCGGTCGACCAGGTTGGAACTAGGTTTTAAAGATTTTCAGTGGACATTTGCTTTATCTTTCAACAAAAAAAAAATCCTTCCCACGGCTGGTGTTGTATCGACTCGGTCGAACCAGGGTTGAAGATGGCGGACCTCGAAGCAGTTCTCGCCGATGTCAGCTATTTGATGGCGATGGAGAAGAGCAAATCTACTCCAGCGGCCCGAGCGAGCAAGAAAATCATACTGCCTGAATCCAGGTACATGTAACTGCTTACCCGCCTTGTAGGTTCTGCTTCGGTCAGTCAATGTTTGTCTACCTGTCAAATTGATGTATGTGTGTATGGCCATATAGGGAGATGGAAGCCCTATCTCATTGAAACCTCTCGGTCAGTTACAGTAACTCACTAATAGGAAACTATTTGTCAACTGTCTCCGTTAGGCGACTCCAGGGTCCCTACCATTCAAGGCCCTAGCCTTCAAATCCACATTAGGCCAATTTGCATCTGACGTAATGCCATCGAGAATTATATCATTTTAATGAAGCTCATTAATAATGTGTTCTGACGACCAGACCAAGAATCATTCCAGCTAGCACCAAAACCACCCATCTATTACCACCTCCTCCATCTGGTGGTAGCTTCTGTTTATTTATTTTTTATTGGTGGTTTAAGAGTGTAAATAATATGCTGTTATTTTCATCTGATTCAGTATAATGTTAGTACTACCAGTATCTGTTTTTGATGGAATGATAGATAAGAGATGGTGGGAGGAGTCTTCAGTATCCATCCATTTACATCTGCATATCTCTCCCCTTCAACTGCCTGAATTTCCCCATTTACATTTTTGACATTTAGCAGATAGTCTTATCCAGAACGACTTACAGTAGTGAGTGCATCCATTTTCGTACTGGTCCCCCTTGGGAATCAAACCCTCAACCCTGGCGTTGCAATCACCATGCTCTACCAATTGTGCCAAACGGGACCTATGGCAATCACTGGTGTTTTTGACAGCTATTTATGAACGCAGTTTTTAAATTATTTTTTATAACATACAGGCCCGCAGGCAGCTACTATTGGGACGTTGAAGGCAAATGTGAGGTGATGGAAATTGAGCGTTAGGAGAGTGTGATGTGTGCATGGCCTTTGATGCCACCATAGCAACACCTTCTGTCAGTATGAAGCCAGTTAGCTCCAACAATACTACCTAACTGCTACACTGCATGACTAAAAGTATGTGGACACTTGCTCATCAAACATCTAATTCCAAAATCATTGGCATTAATATGGAGTTCGTCCCGCCCCTTTTCTGCTATAACAGCCTCCACTCTTCTGGGAAGGCATTCCATTAGATGTTGGAACATTGCTGCGGGGACTTGCTTCCATTCAGCCACAAGCATTAGTGAGGTCGGACACTGATGTTGGGTGATTAGGCCTGGCTCGCAGTCGGCGTTCCCAAAGGTTTTTGATGGGTTTGAGGTCAGGGCTCTGTGCAGGCTAGTCAAGTTCTTCCACACCAATCTCAACTAACCATTTCTGTATAGACTTAGCTTAGCAGATTTGTCCGTCGGACAGCCAGATGGTGAAGCGTGATTCATCACTCCAGAGAACGCGTTTCCAGTGCGCCAGCACTCCAGCCGGCGCTTGGCATTGTGCATGGTTATCTTGTGCTGCTTGGCCATGGAAACTTATTTCATGAAGCTTCCGATGAACAGTTATTGTGCTGATGTTGCTTCCAGAGGCAGTTTGGAAGTCGGTAGTGAGTGTTGTAACCGTGGACAGATGATTTGTATGCGCTTCAGCATTCGGCGGTCACATTCTTTCAAGCTTGTTTGGCCTACCACTTCATGGCTGAGCCGTTGTTGCTCCTAGACATTTCCACATCACAATGACAGCAGTTACAGTTGACCAGGGCTAGCAGGGCAGAAATTTGATGAACTGACTTGTTGAAAAGGTGGCATCCTATGACGGTGCCACATTGAAGGTCACTGAGCTCTTCAGTAAGGTCGTTTTACTGCAAATGTTTGTCTATGGAGATTGCATGTGTGTGCTCAATTTTTATACACCAGTCAGCAACGGGTGTGGCTGAAATAGCTGCATCTACTCATTTGAAGGGGTGTCCACATACTTTTTGGTATTAACTAGGCTATTAACTACTTAAGAACAAATTCTTATTTACAGTATCTCTGTAGCTGCCCATACAAAGATGGTATCCCCCGCTTAGGTGTAGTTGGTAGTGTGGAGAGGCCCTGTTGTCTGTGACCTTTAGAGAAGATTCATGCTAAACTGCTTTCTATAAGCATTTGGATATGTGGGAATAGCTACTTTACAAATAAAATACCTTACTATAACTAAAAAACAATTTTACCTTTATCCCTCTGAAAAACCTGCATGAATTAGTTGAGCGTATAGCTGTACATTTTTATTTAAGGTCAGGGTTTGGCTGTCTAGTGAGCTGTTAGTCTGACTAAGGGAAAGAGGATGTGGTGAAGTGTTTTGTCAGTGTAGAGTTGACACCGATGGCATTCTCACCATAGATTTCTCAGTGTGTGTGTAAATGTGAAACGTACAGCTCAAAGGAGATCGAGATAATGAACATATGATAATGTTAACAAGTCTCTGACTTGTAGTTTAGGCTCAGGCTGTATAACGTCTAAGCCTAAGTTTCTCACCAAGCTCAGTCCTAGTCTTCACCAAGCTTAGTCCTAGTCTTCACCAAGCTTAGTCCTAGTCTTCACCAAGCTTAGTTCTAGTCCTCACCGAGCTTCAGAAGCACAGCACGTTATGCCATCTCTTCCATCCATTGATTGGTTTATGGACTTTTCTCAATCATAATATTCAGTGTCATGCTGCGCAATGATCATAGATACAATCACTTCGTCAAAGTTCTTTCTGATAATGTTATGAATTGGCTCTAATCCGAGCAATCCTAAATTAGGTTTATCATGTGTTCATCATATAGCCTAGACATGTAAAGTGTAGACCTGACACGATTCACTATTCTACCTGACCAAGAATAATTTATGTACAACAAAATACAGTCTCTCAGAACTTTTTGTAACATTGCACATGAAGTTAACTGTAATGAAAAGAGCTTTAGGCCTATTCCTTATTCTAGACCTGTCCATATATTTCTGTCTTAAACAACTTCTTAGGGCTGCAATTCCGTTAACGGGATCGATATGACAACAGCCAGTGAAAGTGCAGGGCGCCAAATTCAAAACAACAGAAATCCCATAATTAAAATTCCTCAAACATACTAGTATTTCACACCATTTTAAATATGCACTTATTGTTAATCCCACCACAGTGTCCGATTTCAAATAGCCTTTAATAGCACTGGGGCGGCAGAGTAGCCTAGTGGTTAGAGAGTTGGACTAGTAACCGGAAGGTTGCAAGTTCAAACCCCCGAGCTGACAAGGTCGTTCTGTCGTTCTGCCCCTGAACAGGCAGTTAACCCACTGTTCCTAGGCCGTCATTGAAAATAAGAATTTGTTCTTAACTGACTTGCCTAGTTAAAGGTAAAATAAAAATTACAGCAAAAGCACCACAAACGATTGTTAGGTCAGAGCCAAGTCACAGAAAAACACAGCCATTTTTCCAGCCAAAGAGAGGAGTCACAAAAATCAGAAATAGAGAGAGAATTAATCACTAACATTTGATGATCTTCATCAGATCACTTCATGTTACACAATACATGTATGTTTTGTTCGATAAAGTTTATATTTATATCAAAAAATCTCAGTACACATTGGCGTGTTATGTTCAGTAGTTCCAAAAACATCTTGTGATTTTGCAGAGAGCCACATCAATTTACAGAAATATCATAAATGTTGATGAAAATACAAGTGTTATACATGGAACTTTAGATACACTTCTCCTTAATAATGCAACCACTGTGATTTCAAAAAAGCTTTACGGAAAAAGCAAACCATGCAATAATCTGAGTACGGCGCTCAGAGCCCAAACAAGCCAAAAAGATATCCGCCATATTGTGCAGTCAACAGAAGTCAGTAATAACATTATAAATATTCACTTACCTTTGATGATCTTCATCAGAATGCACTCCCAGGATAATGTCCATCATTTATGTATAAATAGCTCCCTTTGTTGTGTTTGGTAAATCCAAACTCACGAAGCGCGTTCACTAGGAGCAGACGAAGTTCCGTTCCAGTCCGTAGAAACATGTCAAATGGTGTATAGAATCAATCTTTAGGATGTTTTTAACATAAATCATCAATAATGTTCCAACCGGAGAATTCCTTTGTCTGTAGAAATGCAATGGAACTCAAGTTAACTCTCACGAGCTCAAAGCATTCTGGTAGACCTCGGACTCATTCCCCTCTCATTCGCCCCCAATTCACAGTAGAAGCAAGGATCTAAAGACTGTTTTTCATTTTTTTGTACCACTTCTTCTCCCCAATTTCGTGGTATCCAATTGTTTAGTAGCTACCATCTTGTCTCATCACTACAACTCCCGTACGGGCTTGGGAGAAACGAATGTTGAAGGTCACGCGTCCTCCGACACACAACCCAACCAAGCTGCTACCCAACTGCTTCTTAACACAGCGCGCATCCAACCTGGAAGCCAGCCGCACCAATGTGTCGGAGGAAACACCGTGCACCTGGCAACCTTGGTTGGCGCGCACTGCGCCCGGCCTGCCACAGGAGTCGCTGGTGCGCGATGAGACAAGGATATCCCTACCGGCCAAGCCCTCCCTAACCCGGACCTCCCGGTCGCGGCCGGTTACAACAAAGCCTGGGCGCGAACCCAGAGTCTCTGGTGGCACAGCTGGCGATGCAGTACAGCGCCCTTAACCACTGCGCCACCCGGGAGGCCTGGTTCTAAAGACTGTTGACATCTAGTGGAAGCCTTAGGAAGTGCAACACGACCAATATCCCACTGTATCTTCAATAGTGAATGAGTTGAAAAACGACCAACCTCAGAAACTTCAGATTGATTTCTATCCAAATATACTAATAATATGCATATATTAGCAACTGGGACTGAGTAGCAGGTAGTTTACGCTGAGCACCTATGGGCACCTTATTCATCCAAGCTACTCAATACTGCCCCCAGCCATAAGAAGTTAACTTTTTGCCACCCTGGTGTTTGCAGCAGCACCCCACTGCCTTATGGGAGTTGTAGTACAGACAGACATCCTTACCCCTGAATGACCACCTCGAGAAATCAGATCAGCAACACATAGGGACCAGTTTCCCAGACCCAGAGTATACCTAGTCTTGGCCTTAGCACTGCTGACAGAGATTCTCCATCGATCACGCTTTTAAGTCCACGAGTAGGCTTAATCTGGGTTCAGGAAACTGGCCCTAAACATCACCTCCCTTTTTAGTGAAATTCAATATGTTTAGTCACATCTATTGATGAAAACCAATCACGTACTGGGCCAAAGTTAGCCTACTAAGGGATGACTGTGTTTACAGACCCCGCTGTGTGTGTTCAGTCAAGGCTGAATCGTACCATGGCCATTTGGTAAAGCCACTGGTTGATTTTGTTTGCTTTAGATGTGGTCAATGAACAGGTCCAAACTGCAGCCTTGAACCCACTAAGACTAATGTTGTTTTTTTAGTTTTTCTACATTGATCTCCTATTACAGCCAGGGTCTTTTCCACAATGGCTGATGTAGATGGTGTGAACTTTTGCTCCAGCAGAGCATTAACGCACTTGATTAATCTTATGACCTAATCACCATAGTCTTCAGCCAAGGCTTTGATTGGTAGAATCAGGTGTGTAACTGCTTGGCAGGGACCTAAGCTGTTCGGAGAAAGATGTGCTAGTTCTGGTACTGAGAAACAATTATTTAGCTACTTCTGTTAGTGTTTGTATTACAATTAAGTGAGTTCTGTGAAAGTGTCAAAATTCGTTCTATCCAGTCAACCAGGCTTCTGTGACTTCCTCATCCTCTGTCTCAGCTCTATCAGACCCTAAGCTAGTGAACTAGATGTGTTGTTAAACTGAGTAGGCCTTCAGTTGGTTTTCCCATCTGCAGAGCAAGTTCACAGCCCCAACATTAAAGCAGGGATTGACTTTAAGGGTTGCCCTATTGCCTGGGGCAAGTGTCCTGATCCGTCCTGCAAGTTGAGCCTGCTCTGAGGCTGGCCCCATTGGGCAGGTTTTAATTTATTTTTTTATTTTTTTTTAACTTTCAACAACCAAAATGCAAAGAATTCCATTCTTTGTGGTTCCTCCCCTGTGTGTTGAAAAGATTGCCTCTTCAAATCAGATTTGGAAGTTTCTCCTCAGAGGTCAATCTATGTACTGTCTACGGCTTCTTCTACTTTTGGTGTGTGTGTGTGTGTGTGTGTGTGTGTGTATTGAGCTTGTAGAATTTGAATTTGATTGCTAATCGTCCATTAGGTATTGTTTACAGGGCTGAGGAGATAAGACACTATTCTTCTGTGATAAAAGAGTGTGTCAGAGGGGTGATAGTGGGGTTTGCTTTAACAATGACTGAAGTAGTATGGTATACATGGCCCTGCTCTTTATGAATATTCTGCTTTAGTCTTGTGTGTGTGTGTGTGTGTGTGTGTGTGTTTGTGTGTGTGTGTGTGTGTGCTGAAGCCAGGATTACCAATACAGCACAGTGGGTAATACCACAGCAGATTGAGAGAGAGCATTAATACCATCAGGCCAGGGTCAGGAGGGTCAGCAACATTACTACTGTAGTGGCTGTGTTGCATAGGCTAGTCCTTCCAAACCTAACTGTCTAAAGTGGACATAGTGACTGGCTGTTAGCCTACTCTGCAACCTCACCCTCCCAGAAACAATTATTAGATCTGAATTGTCTGACCCCTGCTTGGGTTCAGATGGCTTTATGGAAATGATTTGTTTTAATTTGATAAGGATTTAAAAGATTATTGATGGAAAGCATGTGTTATCTCCTGAAATTGGCTATGATAATAATCCGACTAGAGAGGGAGAGACTGGGAGGGGGGATCTAGGCTAGAGAGGGGTGGTATAGGCTTGAGAGGGAGAAACAGGGGTGGATCTAGGCTAGAGGAGGTGGGAGTGGGGGGGGGGGGGGGGGGGGGGGGGTGGAGAGACTGAGGGGGATATAGGCTGGAGAGGGGTGGGATCTAGGCTAGAGAGGGAGAGACAGAGGGGAGGGAAATGGGCTAGAAGGGGAGAGACAGAGTGGGGATCTAGGCTAGAGAGGGAGAGACTGGGGGGGGGGTGTATAGCCTAGAGAGGGAGAGACTGGGAGGGGAGGATCTAGGCTAGAGAGGGAAAGCGGAGTGCTGAAAGCCAGCGTTGGTATGTGTGAGTGATTTGGAGCTGTGTGTATGTGGGACGTGTATGTGTGTGTTTCAGCTCTGTATGTTTGTGTACTTGGGGCTGTGTGTATGTGGTCTTTGGAGTTGTTTGTGTGGCATTTGGAGTAGTGTGCGTGTGTTTTGTGTTTAGAGCTGTGTGTATGTTTGGAGTGGGTGTGAGTGTTTGTGTGTTTGGAGATATGTTGGCATTTACACAGGCAGCCCAATTCTGATCTTTTTTCCACTAATTGTTTTTTTGACCAATCACATCAGATATTTTCACATCAGCTATTTTTCAGAGCTGATCTGTTTGGTCAAAAGACCAATGAGTGAAAAAGAAACGATCTGAATTAGGCTGCCTGTTTGTGACGTTGTGGATCGCGCATCGCTGCTACATTCTCTTTGTGCCTAGGCTTTGCCTGCTGGCAGAGAGGTGAGATTTTGACGGCAGCATTGGAAGCGATAGAGAGGGGGAGGGGAGAGGATCGGGCGCTGGTACTGTTTGAAAGAGAGCTCAGCAGGAGAGGCGAGAGGTTATGTGTGTTGTGCGGTAGGAGGTGGGGGAAGAGGGAATAAACTAGAAGGCTAAAGAGGGATGACAGAGAGCGGGAGGGGTTGTTGGAGTACAGTCGTTACAGGAGGCAGGTTCAGATCCAGAGGGGGAGGACAGTCAGGGACGACTGGGGGGATGTCAGGGAACGTCACATTCCAATAACAATGGATAGATGACAATTCTTTGCAAATATAACGTTCTTTGGAAATATAACCAATTGTCAGTGCTGCCTTCTGGACCTCGTTGAAGACTGAATGCGGCCCCGGGGCAAAATGGGTTTGACACCCCTGGTCTACAGTATACAAGTCCTATCCTTTTTAAATCCAAGAAGGGAAGTGCAAAATTTGTAAGTGTGCACCAGTCTAGAAGAGTGTCAGTGGATTGTTATTGGTCAGTATAGCGGAGTGGGTTCTAGATTGTTATTGGCCAGTGTAGCAGAGAGTGGATTCTGATTGGCCAGTGTAGCAGAGAGTAGATTCTGACAGGACAGTCTGCTTTATGGCCCTGTCCAGAAACACCCCTTAGCCCCCTACTCATTGGGGCAAAGGCACTTCATGCATCTGAAATAATTGGATTGTTACATTATTGTAGTAGCTCCACCTTATCCCCTGATTGGCTACCCAGAGGAATTTGCACCAAATTGCTTATTTAGATCAGCTCTCTACAAGTGTCCACCAGGGACTAGGGGTTAGCCAGGCTAGTTGTTTCTGCAGCAGGCAGACATGCCTATGACTCACCCCTGGCCTCCAGTGAATGAGGAAGAGTCAACTTCCTGTATCCTGGTTCTTGTGGCTCAGTTAGACAGAGAGCTATTACTGGACTGCGTACAAGTTGACCTGTAGGCACAGATCCAGGCCCAGCTATGTTACTACTAGTACTATTGGTTAAATTCTTACCCTGGTTTTAGCTTTGCTGCTAGGCTAGCATTATCCACTGTGTTATAAACTAGTAGGAGTGTGTAATGATATTGGGATCCTTAACATTAAGAAAAAACCCAAACTAATTTTTTTTTTTTTCCCACAACATTTTAATCAGAGTGCAGTTATCACAAAACATTGTTTTCTGTGTTATAGTCCAACTAGACTATAAACTATAGAGAGGTAGTAATGGCATCTTTTTGTAGGCAATAACTCTGTCATGGTTCGTTGGACAAAGCCTATGAGGAAAATGAATGGTGTTTTTGGAAAAATGCTGAAAGGTCTGTGGTAAACACTGGCTTAGGAGATCATATACGATCGGTTCTGAGATAATCTTCATCAGTTAACGTCACTTTTTGTGAATTTTTAAGAATGAATGTAATAAAAATCACAAAGGCTTCACAATTCATAAAGGTCATGTTAAGACTGCTATCTCATAGAACAAAAGATATAACATCTAATAAGCCTTTTTTAACCTCTGACCTTATTTTCAGCATTTCTTCCCAAACCTTCTTTCCCCATCTGTTTTTCCCATAGGGACGTCTGAACAAATCAGAGGTAACTTATTTCTGGGTATTGGGACTACCAGCTCTAATGGTCTGGGGAAAGTTGTCATTTAAATAAAAACAGAGATGAAGAGGCAAACTTTAGGCTACTTTGGTGAATTTGCGAGGCCTGCAAGACCAGACATTGCGAGATACAGATTAGCAAGAAGTATGCGTACGGTTTGCAAGGTTATTTCTGCCTGCACCCTCCTCTCTCTCCCTGGCCCTGGCTCGCCTGCTCTTTCTCTTCGCTAATGATGCGAGTGTGTGTTCAGTCTTCAATTTGTTGCGTGTAGAATATCCTAGCCCAGGGATATTCAACTCTTGTCCTACGAGGTCCGGAGCCTGCCGGTTTTCTCTTCTACCTGATAATTAATTGCACTCACCTGGTGTCCCAGGTCTAAATCAGTCCCTGATTTGTAGGGGTACAATGGGGGGGGAAAAGGACGAACTGGTTTCCAAGTCCAGAGTTGAGGGTCTAGCCTATTCATTGATGATAGGTCCTGCTTTACTGAAGTTGAGAAACATTGCAAGCCAAGAAATGACAAGATACAGCAATCCATTGGGATAAACAGGATGGTGAGCAGTAAGAAGTCTGTTTTTGTCTCGTAAATATTCATTTTTAAAAAATGCATTCCATTATGTTTGTCTCTTTTTTTCCATTTTCAAGTTAAATATACCTTCCTGCAACCCGCCTCACCCAATGTGGTATGCAGCTGCTATTCTTTTAGATCTTATAACTGGAACCTCCATCAGAAGCTAGCCAGCTAATTAGTTACTAGCCATTTAGTCATTGTTAGCCACTGCTAGCGGTCTTTACCTATAGCTCAGACACCAGCCACTATAGCCTGGATAATACATGCCAGTCTGCACAGCGCGATATCAGCCCTGAGCATATCGGACTGCTTTTTTTCCCACTACATCACCGGATTCCTGCCACAAGCTCTGGACCATGCGTTTTTCTGGATTTTTTTGTTGTTATTCTGTCTCTCACTGTTCAAATATACCCACCATTAAAATTATAGACTGATCATTTCTTTGTCAGTGGGCAAACGTACAAAATCAGCAGGGGATCAAATACTTTTTCCCCTCACTGTACGTACGTACATACATACACATACATACATACACACACATAGATACATACATACATACACATACATACATACACACACATAGATACATACATACATACACATACATACATACACACACATAGATACATACATACATACATACACACACATAGATACATACATACACACACACACACACACACACACACAGCTGTTGAGTCGCCGTGGGAAAGGCAAGCAACAGCATCGAAGTCCTGTAATGGTAATACTTTAAGTTAAAATAGAAGGTGTTGAAATGCAAACTTTGCGAGGTGGAGTTGAGGCACAGTAATGGTAGTACAGGTGCTTAACCATCTGAAAGGGACTCACCGTGAAACACAAACCATTGCTTGCAGCAGCACAGCTGCGTTGTGAATTCAGGTGGAATGTTATGCGTTTTTCTTGTTTTTAAAGGGAAATTGATCAAGCAATTGTCTGTTTTTCTCCGTTTGTCACATCACTAGTAGTTTGTGTCTTTGTGAGCATCAGCCACTGTTTTACTACTAGTTAGTTAGCATTGATGCTAGCATCAACCAGTATGTTACATGCCTACTAGTAAGTGTTTTCGCTAGCTAAGCATCAGCCTCTTTTACGACATCTGCCACTGTGTTATAAACTAGCTAGTATTTAGTGTCTCCTCTATCAACCACTGTTATACTTGGTGCTAGCATCTAGGCTTGGGCGGTATGCTGTGTATGCCGGAGTATTTTTATTATAAATTTGAATATTTGTAGCAACTTTTTAAGTAAATACCTGCAATCAACTTGTGCAATATGTTAGGAGATAAAGAAGACCGCATTCTTCATTTAAATGTTTCATTATGTTGCTTACCGGTAGTACCCAGTCATGTGGTGTTTGTTTACAAGCCCACAACGATGAGACTGGAGCCTTGAGTCACTGACTGTTGTGCATCACACACCAGGTGATCTAGTCACGGACACCGACGTCCAGACAAACTAAACCCCTTCAGTGCCACCGTCGCGGCCCGCTAACAAGGACTGCACCTCTCTCCTTCTCCGTGGCCGACGTGAGTTAAACATTTAAGCGTGTTAACCCTCGCAAGGCTGCTGGCCCAGATGGCATCCCTAGCCGTGTCATCAGAGCATGCACAGACCAGCTGGCTGGAGTGTTTTATGGACATATTCAATCAGCAATCACTAACTCGGAGATGCTGCTGGCTACATTGAGACCCAATCACTGACCACTTTAATAAATGGATTACTAGTCACTTGAAACAATGCCACTTTATTAATGTTTACATATCTTACAATACTCATATCACATGTATATACTGTATTTTATACCATCTATTGCACCTTGCCTATGCCGCTCGGCCATCACTCATCCATATACTTACATATTCTCATTCACCTCTTTAGATTTGTGTGTATTAGGTACTTGTTTGGAAATGGTTAGATATTGCTGCACTGTCAGAACTAGAAGTACAAGCATTTCGCTACACTTGCATTAACATCTGCTACATGTGACCAATACAATTTGAGTTACCGTATGGTATTCACAACTAAATGTTTGCCAGCTAGACATCTTAACTATTAGGTTAATTATTTTAACTGTCTAAAATGTGCTACATGCTCTGCAGTTGTGCATTTGGTTTGCTAATTCAGTTACTACAGTAGTTAGTCATCTAGCTAAGTGGTTAGCTTCTTCAAAAATGAAGCTTTGCTTGCTGGTAACGGCAGAGAATCTCCTCCTGGATCAAGAGCCTTGCTGTGTAATATTTGGTTTGTGTGTGCAGCAAACTGTGAGTAGCATGTTTTTGTGATTTGTATAAGTTCATGAGCTGGGATGTCTGTCCTGAAAATAGTTTTGGTCAGAGACCGTATAACATTTTCACAATGTGCTCGTTAGCATTTAGTTAGCGTTCTCAATGGGATTTTACATGTACTTGTTAGCATTGCTAACCCTTTGGCTTACAAATGCTCAGTGGGGTTTGAAAATAGCGCACCTTGTGTTCAGTGCCGATATTACCGAATATCCTGTATGAAGGTCTGACAATCTGCATACCGCCCAAGCCTAGCATCTTCTAGTATGATCCTTTTATTCAGTCCTATCTGAACCTGCCCGTTCTGGGCCAGCCTCCCCAATACAGTAGAAGGGCAATTCCACGGTAATGGAATTACGTTGAGACTCTGATTTTTCACTTTAAACTGTATGCCAAACACAAACCATTGATTTCAAAGTTTAACAAAACATAATTCCGTTACTGTGGAAAAACCATTCACACAACACTACTGATATCAGGGGAACAACGATCCTCGGGGAATCACAGAATAAACCCCATTGCATTAATCATCAATACAATGAACAATCGACGCTGGTAATCACTGAACAGTTTGTCAAAAGACAAGTTAAACGAGATGAAAAAACAAAAACATTTGTTGTGGTTCTGGTTCATATCAGCACACACTCGTTGCCACTGGCTCACTGGCAGTAATAGACACATCCAAGATCTCGCTCGCTCTCATTTCTCACCTGTCCCGCCTCCTTCCATCTCTCTCATTCTCTCCTTAACCTATCTCCTCTCTTGTTTAAACCAATCCGTCTTGGGCCAGGTGTCTGTCTGGCCAATGTGCTGTCATGTGGAAAGTGCTACCCTCCTTCTGCCATATGTGTGGTAACGTTCCCATCAATTCGTGTGTGTGTGTGTGTGTGTGTGTGTGTGTGTTAATGGGCCCGTGGAGGGGGTGCTAATTGATTCATTCTCCCCAGTCCTCCTCTCATTAACACCCTCTCCCAGGGCAAGCTGCTGTTCTGTCCCCCCTACCCCCACCACTCCCCTGCTCCTCACCCTCCTGCTCTCCCCCGGGCCTCCCCTCTGTCAGGGGACAGGTGGCAGGAAGGGAGAGGCCCAAACCAGGGCAGGGATCAGGAATGGAGGTGGAGGGGAGCAGGGAGGAGAGCTGAAAGGATGACAGGAGAGATGAAGCCGGTGAAATTAGGAGAGTAGAGCCTGGGCAGGGAGGAATAGAAATATGTTTTGTAGTGGGGAGTCCATACTCTGATTTCACCTTTGCCCATTCTGTGTGTGTCCTTTCAAAATTGCTCCAGTTTTCTAACAATGTGGAGCTCATTGTAACCTTATGTCATGTGGAGGATGATAAGTACGTTCCTAATGTTGTATTCCCCTTTCTCGCCCCTCTCTCTTTTGAGCAGTATTCGCAGTGTGATGCAGAAGTACCTGGAGGAAAGAGATGAGCTGACCTTTGACAAAATCTTCAACCAAAAGATCGGTGAGTAGTCTGTGTGAAAGAGTACTGTTGTCCTTTCAATAACCAAACAACCATGAGAACTATAGCTCCACGTCAGACACAATAGAATTACACACACACACACACGCAAGAATGTGTTCTGGGAGGGGAGCTGTGGTAGGAAGGGCAATATGGCCTAAATGATTTCTCTGAATAAGCTTTTTGTTGTACAATTTAAAGTTAAAATACACTGCATTTCAAACAGTCAGCAATAATCTAATGAATTCAGGGCTTGTGAAGTTATTCCTTCCACAAACATTATTTTATTCAACTAGTTTAACCTGCTTTTTTCAATCACTGATCCAGCTTTCAAGTTTGTCTATGACAATGCCCTTTGTGTTACTAATGTAACCAGAAACATGCACAATGCATTTACTTCTTGTAGCTAGAAAATGGTCACCGGTCTCATATCAATCTCACAAGTGCTAGTGAATCGCCAGCTAGCCTTTATAGAAATCTTTGTTTCAAGTTTAAGCCAACTTAGATGTATCTGCTAGCTAACAAGGCAAAACAGTTGAATGGTTATAAACACACCCTGCTGTCCGTCTCCAACAGTTTGAACAGCATGCTAGTCTGTCCACTTTGTTCACATGTTGAAATCAAGTGGTCTACCTTATTTCTCAGAATGACATGAGTTGACAATTCCTTATATAATTGCGTTTTATGCTTATTGCACATTTATAAAACACAGACTAGACAGTATTTGGCTAAAATGCTGCGAGTGGTATGTGGCACGACAAACTTAGCCTTCTTTTTCCAGAATCAATGTTCATTGATACTCCTGTTTTAGTAATGTCTGCTCTGTACGCAATGTGAGGAGTTGAGACATACAAAGGGTATCGTCAGAAAGGTTAACTTGTCCTTTATTACAGTTAAATAATGTCTCAATGTGTTTGGGTCCATATGACTGATTCTGTTGACCTCAAATTCAAATAGCGATTTGAAACCACTTGTCAGAGAGGAAGAAGTGATCATCTTGGTTGTGTGAGTGGCAGAGGGAGGGGCTTGGTGTATGTGTGTAACAGAGAGGAAGAAGTGATCATCTTGGTTGTGTGAGTGGCAGAGGGAGGGGCTTGGTGTATGTGTGTAACAGAGAGGAAGAAGTGATCATCTTGGTTGTGTGAGTGGCAGAGAGAGGGGCTTGGTGTATGTGTGTAACAGAGAGGAAGAAGTGATCATCTTGGTTGTGTGAGTGGCAGAGGGAGGGGCTTGGTGTATGTGTGTAACAGAGAGGAAGAAGTGATCATCTTGGTTGTGTGAGTGGCAGAGGGAGGGGCTTGGTGTATGTGTGTAACAGAGAGGAAGAAGCGAAGCGAGAGGTTTCACTCTTGCCTAAATCTGTCCAAAATAAGCTCAAGGCATTTGGAATATCCTACAGAAACATACATTTGAACTCATCAAATGAATTAGATATTGGCCAGCCCTAAGCCGTTGTCATGGGATAAGTTGGTGATTGAGTTGGTGTGTGTCCTGTCTTGCCTGACAACACTCTACTTCCCTTTCCGAGATGCCATCTGTATGAGGCTGCTGATTGGCTAACCCTGTTCCAGCTCTTCACATGCTAACAGAAAGTGGTGATCAGTGGTAACTAAAGGGTTATCCACTGTGGCTGACCTAAAGCACTCTGACACATGTAAAGCTTTTGGAACTTTTCCTGTGACCCAAAACCCATTTTGTAAACTGAACCTGTGTTTGTATCCAAGATCAAGTCTCAGCCACCTGTCACAATAGTGTGCTCCGTCGCCTGGTTTCCAGTAGTATCACAGACAGTGAGACAGTAGCAGCAGTCTGTACCAGGGGACCAGAGCCCTGCAGCTCACTAGCTTTACTTACTGCTGCTCTGCTCTCTCTCACCTCCCCTCAGAGACTGCAGCGCTAATTCTTTCTCTCTCTCTACCTGTCACTCACTCGCTACCTTCTCCTCTCTTCATTTCTCGCTCCCTCTGTGTGGTAGTACGGTCATGGGCTGGGAATTGCCAGGGAGTTGACGGTGCGATATTATCACGATACGATATTATTACAATATCACGATACGATATTATTACAATATTATCACGATACGATATTATCACGATACGATATTATTACAATATTATCACGATACGATATTATTACAATATTATCACGATACAATATTATTACGATACGATATTATTACAATATTATCACGATACGATATTATTACAATATTATCACGATACGATATTATTACAATATTATCACGATACGATATTATTACAATATTATCACGATACGATATTATTACAATATTATCACGATACGATATTATTACAATATTATCACGATACGATATTATTACAATATTATCACGATACGATATTATTACAATATTATCACGATACGATATTATTACAATATTATCACGATACGATATTATTACAATATTATCACGATACGATATTATTACAATATCACGATACGATATTATTACAATATTATTACGATACGATATTATTACAATATTATCACGATACGATATTATTACGATACGATATTGATACGATATTATCCCGATATTTAGGTGGCAATATGATATGTATTGAGATTCTCATGATTCTAGACGTATTGAGATTCTCATGATTCTAGACGTATTGAGATTCTCATGATTCTAGACGTATTGAGATTCTCATGATTCTAGACGTATTGAGATTCTCATGATTCTAGACGTATTGAGATTCTAGACGTATTGAGATTCTCATGATTCTAGACATATTGAGATTCTCATGATTCTAGACGTATTGAGATTCTCATGATTCTAGACGTATTGAGATTCTCATGATTCTAGACGTATTGAGATTCTCATGATTCTAGACGTATTGTGATTCTCATGATTCGAGACGTATTGTGATTCTCATGATTCGAGACGTATTGAGATTCTCATGATTCGAGACGTATTGAGATTCTCATGATTCTAGACGTATTGAGATTCTCATGATTCTAGACGTATTGAGATTCTCATGATTCGAGACGTATTGTGATTCTCATGATTCGAGACGTATTGAGATTCTCATGATTCTAGACGTATTGAGATTCTCATGATTCTAGACGTATTGAGATTCTCATGATTCTAGACGTATTGAGATTCTCATGATTCTAGACGTATTGAGATTCTCATGATTCTAGACGTATTGAGATTGGATGTTCAAACATTGCTCACCACGTGTCTGCTGGAGAGACATGAGAAATGTTTTATTGATCGCTTATGAAAACTGCAAACTAGGTTATATCGTAAAAAATAATATGCCGATATGTAACTGTATCAATTAGTATTTTTCCCCATCACTAAAACACACACGTCACCAACCTACCTAACCACAGCATTGACACTGGATTGCTGCCATCACTGTTTGTTTATGGTGATTTTGGAGTGTTTTGTTAGTCTGCTGATGTTGGGCTGTGGTTAACAACTGATAAGTGTAGCTTGTACCCATCCGTGTTGACAGGCCTCTCTGCTAACTGATATAGATTCTGCCTACCCAGCCATATGTGTCATCCGTGTGTATGCATACTCTAGTCATGGTGAACAAGGTGCTGTGTCATCGTATTGGCTAACACTGAGAATAGGAGTTGGTGGGGGGGTAGTATTGCATAGTGGTGGGGGGTTATTGTGGTCTCTCTCTTGCTCTCTTTCTCACTCTTTCTCACTCTCTTTCTCACTCTTTCTCACTCTCTTTCTCACTCTCTTCATTCTCTCTCACCTCATATCCTCTTTAGCTGTGAATGGGCTGAAGACACATCCTCGCACTCACATACACTACATGACCAAAAGTATGTGGACACCTGCTCGTCGAACGGCTCATTCCAAAATCATGGGTATTAATATGGAGTTGGTCCCCCCCTTTGCTGCTACAGTATAACAGCCTCCACTCTTCTGGATAGGCTTTCCACTAGATGTTGGAACATTGCTGCGGAGACTTCCTTCCATTCAGCCACAAGCATTTAGTGAAGTCGGGCCAGCACAGAATCGTCTAGAATATCATTGTATGCTGTAGCGTTAAGATTTTCCTTCACTGGAACTAAGGGGCCCGAACCATGAAAAACATCCCCATACCATTATTCCTCTTCCACCAACCTTTACAGTTGGCACTATGCATTGGGGCAGGTAGCGTTTTCCTGGCATCCGCCAAACTCAGATTCGTCCGTCGGACTGCCAGGTGGTGAAGCGTGATTCATCACTCCATAGAACGTGTTTCCACTGCTTCAGAGTCCAATGGCGGCTAGCTTTACACCACTCTAGCCGATGCTTAGTATTGTGCGTAGTGATCTTAGGCTTGTGTGCGGCTGCTTGGCCATGGAAACCCATTTCATGAAGCTCCCTAATAACAGTTATTGTGCTGATGTTTCCTGAGGCAGTTTAGAACTCTGTGGTGAGAGTTGTAACCGACTATTTTTACACACTACATGCTTCAGCACTTGGAGGTCTCGTTCTGTGAGCTTGTGTGGCCTAAAACTTCATAGCTGAGCTGTTGTTGCTCCTAGATGTTTCCACTTCACAATAACAGCACTTACAGTTGACCGGGGCAGCTTTAGCAGGGCTGAAATTTGTTGGAAAGGTGGCATCCTATAACGGTGCCATGTTGAAAGTCACTGCGCTCTTCAGTAAGGCCGTTCTACTGCCAATGTTTGTCTATGGAGATTGCATGGCTAAGTGCTCAATATTGTATATCTGTCAGCAATAGGTGTCACTGAAATAGCCACTAATTTGAAGGGGTGTCCACATACTTTTGTACATACACTATATGTATATATATATATATATATATATATATATATATATATATATATATATATATATATATATAAATAATCTGCCAGGCACACACATGCGTGTCGCTTCTGGGTGTCAAAAGGGGGGAAGGAGAAAGGTAGTTGAGTGTCATCCGCATAGTAATGATAGGAGGGACCATGTGAGGATATGATGGAGCCAAGTGATTTGGTGTATAGAGAGAAGAGAGGGTCTAGAACCGAGCCTTGGGGGACACCATTAGTGACAATACGTGGCGCAAACACAGATCCTCTCCACGTCACCTGGTAGGAGCGGCCTGGATGCCCACCCCTGAGAGGGCGAGAGGAGGATCATCCTACGGTGCCACGTTGAAAGTCACTGAGCTCTTAAGCAATGCCATTCTACTGCGAATGTCAGCTATGGAGATTGCATGGCTTTGTGCTCGTTTGTATACACCTGTCCGCAACTAATTTGAAGCAGTGTCTACAAACTTGTGTGTATGTGTGTGTGTGCACACAGCTGTGTGTCCCTAGGGCCTAGGCTGTGTGTGTTAGACCATGTCCCCACATGTCAGTACCAGAGCATGTGGGGAGGTTAGGAGGCCTCTGGCACGTTAGACATCCAGCCCTTGCTCTTCATCTATATCGCTCTCATTCGCTATCTCTCTCGCTCTCGTTCACTATTTCTTACTCTCATCGCTCTGTCACGCACTCTCCATGTTTAGACTCTGTCCCCACTGTCTGACTCTCACTGGGTTACTGGGAATATGTGGATACCGCATTGCGGTACTGAGATCACCCCACCCCTCAATGCCAGAGTGCCTGTGAGGGCCTGAGAGGAGAGAGGCTCCTCAGATACAGCCATATGACCGCTAACGTGTGTGTGAGACTTTGTTTACAGGCTGGTGCACAAAGCTGATGTACACCGTGTTCAAGATGGCTGACTGTGATTGGCTCTCTTGTGACTGGAACACTAAGCTATGATTGGTTCTCTGGGTGGAAGGGCTGGCTTCTTGTGTTCCAGAGACCCCCATAGCGTTCTTTCACTCCCTCTCATCTCTCTTTGTCTGAATTCTTTCTCTGTGTTTCTTTTACTCTTGCCCTGCCGCTCTCTCCCTCTTTCTCTCTCTCCATCTGTCAGAGTACTGGAATGGATGATGGAGAGTTTTACGTTGCTTAGCAACTGTCGGTTGCCATGGGAACTCAGCAGAACTCTCGATGACAGGGAAAAATGAAATGGATTAAAGGAGAAATAAAAAAATATGATGAGAACGGAGGAGGAGAGGAAATGGAGAAGGGGACATTAAACAAGAGCGATAAAGGCTAGATGGATCCACAATGCACTGGAGCTGCCCGAGGCCATCGGGCTTGACGGGTGGGGCAGTCTCAATAGTCTACAGTGGCCTCTTCTCCTCACCATATCTCCTACCTAAGTCTCCCACCTTTCTACCCAGGTCTCCATGCCTTTTCTCTCCTCATGTCCCCACTACACGCTTCAATTCCTCACCATGTCTCCTATCCTTCTCTCTTCAGGAGTGAAGAACACACACACCCTCCCTCTCGCTCTGCCACTGCTCGCTGGTATGATGATGATCACTGTTTATCTTGTTAGTGTGTCAGCTCATGCGTATACTGATGTATGTGTGTGTGTGTGTGTGTGTGTGTGTGTGTGTGTGTGTGTGTCAAAGTGTCAGCAGTTGTGTGTGTGCTTGAGCGTGTGTCAGGGTAGTGGCTCATTGATTGGTGTCTCTGCTCCAGCAAACGGGTCTAATTGCTAAGGGACTGGGTGTATTAATTGGCCGGTCGATCACACACACTCAAACTCACACAACACTGTTTTGGACCATCAGAGAGAGGGGCACTGGAACCAGTGTGTGAGTTTGATAGAGCCAACACTACTCTGTCTTACTGCTGCTCTCCCTCAAACCACTTTTTCCCTAAATGACAATATCCATCCTCTCTCCTCTCATACCCCTCTTTCTCTTCCCACTTCTCTCCATATACCCCCATTCCTCCCCTCTTTTCTCACTCTCTTTCTGTCCAGCTCTTGGCATCAGGCCTGTGTGTTTATAAACTCTGGACTGGTGTGAATGTGTTTCCAAGACAGACTTGGAGCCTGTGTGTGTGTGTGTAGCCTGCTGTTACTGTACGTCTTATTGCTTGTGTATTTGGTTGTGTCTCTCAGAGAGGGTGAGTGATTGGTGAGCTGTGAGGATTTTGGCAGAGTGAGTTTTCACATTGAGCTAATCTTATGACCTTGTGCTAGACAAGGCTGAAAGCCCTCGCCAGCCCTGACTCTCTACCTCAGGAGATGTGGAGGGGAGTAAGAGGAGGGTGGGGGGGAGAAAGAAGAGGAGGGTGGAGGGGAGAAAGAGGAGGAGGGTGGAGGGGAGAAAGAGGAGGAGGGTGGAGGGGAGAAAGAGGAGGAGGGTGGAGGGGAGAAGGAGGAGGGTGGAGGGGAGAAAGAGGAGGAGGTGTAGAGGGGAGAAAGAGGAGGGGGTGGAGGGGAGAAAGAGGAGGGGGTGGAGGGGAGAAAGAGGAGGGGAGTAAGAGGAGGGGAGTAAGAGGAGGGTGGAGGGGAGTAAGAGGAGGGGAGAGAGGAGGGTGGAGGGGAGAAAGAGGGGTGGAGGGGATTGAGGGGAGAAAGAGGAGGGTTGAGGGTAGTAAGAGGGTGGAGGGGAGAAAGAGGAGGTGTAGAGGGGAGAAAGAGGAGAGGAGGGTGGAGGGGAGTAAGAGGAGGGGAGAGAGGAGGGTGGAGGGGAGAAAGAGGGGTGGAGGGGATTGAGGGGAGAAAGAGGAGGGTTGAGGGTAGTAAGAGGGTGGAGGGGAGAAAGAGGAGGTGTAGAGGGGAGAAAGAGGAGAGGAGGGTGGAGGGGAGTAAGAGGAGGGGAGAGAGAGGAGGGTGGAGGGGAGTAAGAGGAGAGGAGTGTGGAGGGGAGAAAGAGGAGGGGAGTAAGAGGAGGGTGGAGGGGAGAAAGAGGGGTGGAGGGGAGTAAGAGGAGGGTGGAGGGGAGTAAGAGGAGGGTGGAGGGGAGAGAGAGGAGGGTGGAGGGGAGTAAGAGGAGAGGAGGGTGGAGGGGAGAAAGAGGGGTGGAGGGGATTGAGGGGAGTAAGAGGAGGGTGGAGGGGAGTAAGAGGAGGGTGGAGGGGAGAAAGAGGAGGTGTAGAGGGGAGAAAGAGGAGGAGGTGTGGAGGGGAGAAAGAGGAGGAGGTGTAGAGGGGAGTAAGAGGAGGGTGGAGGGGAGTAAGAGGAGGGGAGTAAGAGGAGGGTGGAGGGGAGTGAGAGGAGGGTGGAGGGGAGAAAGAGGAGGAGGTGTAGAGGGGAGTAAGAGGAGGGTGGAGGGGAGTAAGAGGAGGGGAGTAAGAGGAGGGTGGAGGGGAGAGAGAGGAGGGTGGAGGGGAGAAAGAGGAGGGGAGAGAGAGGAGGGTGGAGGGGAGAAAGAGGAGGGGAGTAAGAGGAGGGTGGAGGGGAGAAAGAGGAGGGGAGTAAGAGGAGGGTGGAGGGGAGAAAGAGGAGGGGAGGGTTGAGGGGAGAAAGAGGAGGGGAGGGTGGAGGGGAGTGAGGGGAGAAAGAGGAGGGTGGAGGGGAGAAAGATGGAGGAGGGTGGAGGGGAGAAAGAGGAGGAGGGTGGAGGGGAGAAAGAGGAGGGGAGTAAGAGGAGGGTGGAGGGGAGTAAGAGGAGGGGAGAGAGGAGGGTGGAGGGGAGAAAGAGGGGTGGAGGGGATTGAGGGGAGAAAGAGGAGGGTTGAGGGTAGTAAGAGGGTGGAGGGGAGAAAGAGGAGGTGTAGAGGGGAGAAAGAGGAGGAGGTGTAGAGGGGAGAAAGAGGAGGAGGTGTGGAGGGGAGAAAGAGGAGAGGAGGGTGGAGGGGAGTAAGAGGAGGGGAGAGAGAGGAGGGTGGAGGGGAGAAAGAGGAGGGGAGTAAGAGGAGGGTGGAGGGGAGAAAGAGGGGTGGAGGGGATTGAGGGGAGTAAGAGGAGGGTGGAGGGGAGAAAGAGGAGGTGTAGAGGGGAGAAAGAGGAGGAGGTGTGGAGGGGAGGAGGAGGAGGTGTAGAGGGGAGTAAGAGGAGGGTGGAGGGGAGTAAGAGGAGGGGAGTAAGAGGAGGGTGGAGGGGAGTGAGAGGAGGGTGGAGGGGAGAAAGAGGAGGAGGTGTAGAGGGGAGTAAGAGGAGGGTGGAGGGGAGTAAGAGGAGGGGAGTAAGAGGAGGGTGGAGGGGAGAGAGAGGAGGGTGGAGGGGAGAAAGAGGAGGGGAGAGAGAGGAGGGTGGAGGGGAGAAAGAGGAGGGGAGTAAGAGGAGGGTGGAGGGGAGAAAGAGGAGGGGAGGGTTGAGGGGAGAAAGAGGAGGGGAGGGTGGAGGGGAGTGAGGGGAGAAAGAGGAGGGTGGAGGGGAGAAAGAGGAGTGGAGGGGAGTGAGGGGAGAAAGAGGAGGGGAGAGAGGAGGGTGGAGGGGAGAAAGAGGAGGAGGGTGGAGGGGAGAAAGAGGAGGAGGGTGGAGGGGAGAAAGAGGAGGAGTAGTCGAGGGGAGAAAGAGGAGGAGTAGTCGAGGGGAGAAAGAGGAGGAGTAGTCGAGGGGAGAAAGAGGAGGAGGTGTAGAGGGGAGAAAGAGGAGGGGAGAAAGAGGAGGGTGGAGGGGAGAAAGGAGGGTGGAGGGGAGAAAGAGGAAGGTGGAGGGGAGTAAGAGGAGGGTGGAGGGGAGTAAGAGGAGGATGGAGGGGAGAAGGTGGATGGGAGTAAGAGGAGGGTGGATGGGAGTAAGAGGAGGGTGGAGGGGAGAAAGAGGAGGGGAGAGAGGAGGGTGGAGGGGAGTGAGGGGAGAAAGAGGAGGGTGGAGGGGAGAAAGAGGAGGAGGGTGGAGGGGAGTAAGAGGAGGGTGGAGGGGAGTAAGAGGAGGGTGGAGGGGAGTAAGAGGAGGGGAGTAAGAGGAGGGTGGAGGGGAGAAAGAGGAGGGGAGAGAGGAGGGTGGAGGGGAGAAAGAGGAGGGTGGAGGGGAGTAACAGGAGAGGAGGGTGGAGGGGAGTAACAGGAGAGGAGGGTGGAGGGGAGTAAGAGGAGGGTGGAGGGGAGCAAGAGGAGGGTGGATGGGAGTAAGAGGAGGGGAGTAAGAGGAGGGTGGAGGGGAGAAAGAGGAGGGGAGAGAGGAGGGTGGAGGGGAGAAAGAGGAGGGTGGAGGGGAGTAAGAGGAGGGGAGAGAGGAGGGTGGTGGAGGGGAGTGAGGGGAGAAAGAGGAGGAGGGTGGAGGGGAGAAAGAGGAGGGTGGAGGGGAGAAAGAGGAGGAGTGTGGAGGGGAGTGAGGGGAGAAAGAGGAGGAGGTGTAGAGGGGAGAAAGAGGAGGTGTAGAGGGGAGAAAAAGGAGGGTGGAGGGGAGTAAGAGGGGAGAGATGAGGTTGGAGGGGAGAAAGAGGAGGGTGGAGGGGAGAAAGAGGAGGGTGGAGAGGAGAAAGAGGAGGGTGGAGAGAGAGGAGGGGAGAGAGGAGTAAGAGTGGAGGGGGTATAGGGGAGGTTTGGAGGGGGTAAAGGGGAATAAGAGGAGGTTTGGAGGAGGTCAAGGGGAGGTTTGAAGGGGGTAGAGGGGAGGGTAGAGAGGAGAAAGAGGGGGAGGGGAGGTTTGGATGGTAGAAGGGAGAGAAAAGAGGGATAAGGGTAGAGGAAGAGGGAGAGTGGTTGAGATCAGTAAAAAGACTGAAAGTAGTGTAGAGTGAGAGAAGGTGTTGTGGACACCAGTGTTCTTTATACTGTTAGGTGTTCCTGATTGATGGTCACTGTGTGGTAGCAGACTAGCCAGTGTGTGTGTTGCATTATACATGTACTGACCTTCACTGTGGAGGAGAGCTAGCATAGAGCCAGGGAGTCAGTGTGTGCGTTTGAGCTTTAGATGTGTGTGTGTGTGTGTGTGTGTGTGTGTGTGGGGGGGGGGTATAGTGTACTTTTTTGATGTATTGCTTCACAGGCTTATAATGGAATTGGAGGGAGACGATTTGACTGACAGATTGTGTGGGGAAGAGAAAGTGGCCGCAGTGGCGAAATGACAATGTACAAAATGTATCAGTTTTAAAGCTCATTTCCTGTAATTCTATACATTTTTCTGCAGCTTATGCTGTCTGAGTAACTCAAAGTGAACGTGGTTGAGGGGTTTTCCTGGTTTAGTGCGTGTATGTGTCCATGTGTGGGAGGTTTGAACATGGACACTTCCTGAATAGTGACGAGATGAAAGTACAGAACAGAGCGGGAGAGAGCAGGCAGGTTGTCTACACGGATATTGAAGTAAAGACGGGAGAAAGAGACCTACCTATCTTCCTACGTCACGGGTCCAGAATAAACAGCTTCAGCTAAAAGGACTGGAGATGGATGAAGGGGAGGAGACGTGTGTGTGTGTGTGTGTGTGGACTGTGTTGAGCTGTGAGTTAGGGCGACTTAATCAGCAGGTTATATTTAGCCAGTTCAGGTGATTCCAGTAATGACACAAAGCACAGAGAAGCCTATGTCTCATCCTAGGAGTGTGTGTATGCGGGCGTTGCTGTGTGTGTGTTTTGTGAGAAGGCCATTTGTTGATTTAGCTGGTGACTGCTGAAGTGTCCTGTGATTAAGGTTAATCCCTGACTCCAGCGATGTAAAATGTCTGGCTCTTTCTTCTCTAACCTTATTCCACTGAAGAACACCCACCAACCACTGTGTGTGTGCGCTTTGCATGCAAAAACGCCCTCTCTGCAAACAGGGATCCTCTCTACACACACTAACCCTAATGTGTGTGTGAGTTTGTGCGCGTTTTCACAAATGTATGTGTACAATAGTTTGTGTGTGCGCAGAGGTCGCAGGAAGGCAGAATCCTTGTTCCCTGGTGTGTCTGTGTGCCACTGACAGGAACCGAGGAGGAAAGGGAGGGGAGGGGCTTGGACTTATGAGGAAATGATGCGTAGGGTCTGGAGAAGAGATAAAGGAGAGAGGGAAGGGGGAGCAGGAAGGAGTATGTTCTCTCTCAATTCAAAGGGCTTTATTGGCATGGGAAACATGTTTACATTGCCAAAGCAAGTGGAATAGACCATAAACCAAATAGTGTTGCACAGTGTATACCGGTACCACAGTAATATCATGGAATCGACACCTCATGATACCAACATTTTAGAATACTGTAGTATTGTTTAATATTGCCCTACCGATCTAAAGAACCCACTGGCGCCTGTTAGAAAATGTCAAAGTTCATTTTGTTTTTAAATTCAGCTGATTGTTTTGAAGCAACAGCCACTAGTCTCTTGTATGCGTCGGTCCAATAAAGGCAGCTGTAATGAGCCAGCCGGCAGCCGTTACCCACCTGATTCTCTCTGGCCACTCTATTTTAAATATAATTTAGCCATGATGGCGAGCGGAGATGAGTCTTCTGTTATATGTGACATATTGGAGCAGCGCACAGAGCAAGCAAAGGTGAGCGATTGTATTATTTCATCCCTGGTAGGACCAAAGAGCACAGGCCAGTCTGAGTAGGCTCTGCAATTTCTCTGTCTCGGTGAGTGTCAAGAGAGGAGAAATAGAGCACAGCTTCTTCAAAGCCATCCCTGCAGCTTTACAGTAAAGTAAAGGGCGTGTCTCTAGCTCAAATGAAAAAAATCCCCCATATTACTAGAGCTACCTTTTCTCTTCCTTTGCGATTTTTCATGCATTTTAATTTATTTTAACCAACTATGTCGCGGGCTGTTTTTGAAACTAATCCCGGGTTGGTAATTATTGGTTTGACAAACCATTGTTTAGTCATGTTACCAAGCTAACAACCTGCGAACTTGGCAGTACGTCTAGGCAGATTTGATTGGCACAGGAAGAAAGGACAAGGGCCTGCTTCTCCACTCATGAGATGTATTTTAAAGGTACAGGGCATTAGGAAAGTATTCAGACCCCTTGACTTTTTCAACATTTTGTTACGTTACAGCCTTACTCTAAAATTGATTAAATTGTTTTTTCCCCTCATCAATCGACAAACAATACCCCATAATGACAAGCAAAAACAGCTTTTTAGAAATGTTTGCAAAAAACTGAAATATCACGTTTACCTAAGTATTCAGACCCTCGTACTCAGTACTTTGTTGAAGCACCGTTACAGCCTCGAGTCTTCTTTGGTATGACGCTACAAGCTTGGCAAACCTGTATTTGGGGAGTTTCTCCCATTTCTTCTCTGCAGATCCTCTCTAGCTCTATCAGGTTGGATGGGGAGCATTGCTGCAGAGCTATTTTCAGGTATCTCCAGAGATGTTCAATCGGGTTCAAGTCCAGGCTCTGGCTGGGCCACTCAAAGATATTTAGAGACTATTCCCGAAGCCAGTCCTGTGTTGTCTTGGCTGTGTGCTTAGGGTTGTTGTCCTGTTGGAAGGTGAACCTTCGCCCTAGTCTGAGGTCCTGAAGGCTCTGGAGCAGGTTTTCATCAAGGATCTCTGTACTTTGATCCATATCCCTAGATCCTGACTAGTCTCCCAGTCTCTGCTGCTGAAAAACATCCCCACAGCATAATGCTGCCACTCAAGTTTTACTGTAGGGATGGTGCCAGGTTTCCTCCTGATGTGACGCTTGGCATTCAGGTGAAAGAGTTCAATCTTTGTGTCATCAGACAGGATAAACTTGTTTCTCATGGTCTGAGAGTCCTTTTGGTGCCTTTTGGCAAACTCCATGTGGGCTGTCATGTGCCTTTTACTGAGAGTGGCTTCCATCTGGCAACTCTACCATAAAGGCCTGATTGGCGGAGTACTGCAGAGATGGTTGTCCTTCTGGAAGGTTCTCTGGACTCTGGAGCTCTGTCAGAGTGACCATCGGGTTTTTGGTCACCTCCCTGACCAAGGCCCTTCTCCGTCGATTGCTTAGTTTGTCCAGGGGGCCAACTCTAGGGAATGTCTTGGTGGTTCCAAACTTCTTCCATTTAAGAATGATGGAAGCCACTGTGTTCTTGGGGACCTTCAATGCTGCATAATTTGTTTTGGTACCCTTCCCCAGATCTGTGCCATGACACAGTCCTGTCTCGGAGCTCTATGGACAATTCCTTCGACCTCATGGCTTGGTTTTTGCTCTGACATGCACTCTCGTCTTTGTAACCTATATAGACAGGTGTGTGCCTTTCCAAATAATGTCCAATCAATTGATTTTACCACAGGTGGACTCCAATCAAGTTGTAGAAACATCTCAAGGATGATCAATGGAAACAGGATGCACAGAATCTCTATTTCGAGTAGGGATGCATGATATATCGGTGGACGTATCGGAATCGGTTAATATTAGCTAAAAATGCCAACATCGGTATCGGCCCAATGTCTAATTTAACGCGAATGTGCAAAACCAATGTCAAAACTGACGTGCAGACCTATATAACGTAGGTACATGACGTAATGACGCCATGTAAAATGTTTCGTTATAGGTGCAACACAGCATTCCTAACCTAACCCACAATGTCTGCTGTGTGGATCAAGCAGTCAAGTCGAGCAGTCATTTGAAACAGTAAGAACATTTCAGCGAGACACCTCACAGGCAAAATCCATTAACACCAAGATAATGGAATTCATTGTCCTTGACAATCAACCGTTCTCTGTCATGGGTGATGTTGGCTTTTGCACCAGTACGCACAACTGCTATTAGCTTCACGACTGACGTTTGGACCAGCGATATCAGCCCCATGAGCATGCTGAGTCTGACAGCACAGTAGCTTGTCTAGGGTTTCGTACTGAGGAAAGCCTTATTGCATGCTCATGAATATGCTGGTTGTCATACCGCTGCTGCCATTTCAATTGCATTTGAGAACATGTTAGAAACTTGGAAACACTCCTAGCTCCATTTGAACAACTGACTGGAGAAATAAGCTCATCAACTGCGTCTGCAGCAGACGTGATATCCTCTGTCATGGCACTGAAACGCCTGCTCAACAAAACTTCCCACACAGGCTGTGAACAAGTAATTGTCACCACCATGCTCGATGCTAGGTACAAGGATCGCTACTTCGGCGAAGACAAGAAACAGGGTTTATGTGAAATGTTAGACACAGCTGGACAAGATCGAAATGGACACAGTGACAGTGCGCTCCGAGGAAGAGAGGCCACAGACAGACAGCTGGACAAGATAGAAATGGACACAGTGACAGAGCGCTCCGAGGAAGAGAGGCCACGGACAGACAGACAGCTGGACAAGATAGAAATGGACACAGTGACCGTGCGCTCTGAGGAAGAGAGGCCACAGACAGACAGACAGCTGGACAAGATAGACATGGACACAGTGACAGTGCGCTCCGAGGAAGAGAGGCCACAGACAGACAGACAGCTGGACAAGATAGAAATGGACACAGTGACCGTGCGCTCCGAGGAAGAGAGGCCACAGACAGGCAGACAGCTGGACAAGATAGAAATGGACAAAGTGACCGTGCGCTCCGAGGAAGAGAGGCCACAGACAGACAGCTGGACAAGCTAGAAATGGACACAGTGACCGTGCGCTCCGAGGAAGAGAGGCCACAGGCAGACAGCTGGACAAGATAGAAATGGACACAGTGACCGTGCGCTCCGAGGAAGAGAGGCCACAGACAGACAGCTGGACAAGCTAGAAATGGACACAGTGACAGTGCGCTCCGAGGAAGAAAGGCCACGGACAGACAGAGCTGGACAAGATGGAAACTGACACAGTGACCGTGCGCTCCGAGGAATAGAGGCCACGGACAGACAGAGCTGGACAAGATGGAAACTGACACAGTGACCGTGCGCTCCGAGGAAGAGAGGCCACAGACAGACAGAGCTGGACAAGATGGAAACTGACACAGTGACCGTGCGCTCCGAGGAAGAGAGGCCACGGACAGACAGAGCTGAAACTTCACTGCTTGACATGTATGATGAAATCCTGGTTGAGACTGAACAAAGAAACAGCACAGCAAGTAAGTAAATGAAATAGGTTTTGGTTATGTTTTACTGGTAATGGGGACAAGCGTAAATGTCAACAAAATAACTTTGTGTGTGACACGTGTATTTAACTAGGCAAGTCAGTTAACAAATTCTTATTTACAATGACGGCCAACCCCGGACGACGCAGGGCCAATTGTGCACTGTCCCATGGGACTCCCAATCACTGCCGGATGTGATACAGCCTGGATTCGAACTAGGGACTGTAGTGACGCCTCTTGCACTGAGATGCTGTGCCTTAGACCGCTGTGTCCATGTGTGTGTGTGTTAACTATTTAACTGTAGTAGAATGCTTAAAAGGCCGCTAAAATGTTTATTGGTTATCGGTATCTCTTTTTTGGGCAAGGAAAATATTGGATATCAGCCACAAATGTCGTATCAGTGCATCTTTAGTTTCGAGTCTCATAGCAAAAGGTCTGAATACTTATGTAAATAATGTATTTCTGTTTTTGAATTTGAATACATTTTCAAAAAATTCTAAACCTGTTTTCTTCTTGTCAATATGGGGTGTTGTGTGGAGATGAGGAAAAAACTATGAATCCATTTTAGAATGCGACTAACGTTTACTTTCAGAATGCACTGTAGGATTCTAGTAGGTGAAATGTACGCCTAAAATATTTAAACAATCTATTGCTTTCTGGTGATTTATTAAGTTCTGTTTGGTGCCTAATGTTGTCAAAGTTGGGAGCTGTGTGTGTGTATACGTTTGTGAGAGTGTGGTAGGGAGGGAGAGTGTGTGGGTCTGTTAACTGATGAGTAAAGACTGATTGTTTCATGCAGTGCTTCCCCCATACTGCCATATTGACATGCAGATCATTATGCATGTTTATTCCTTCAGCCAAATCACAGGTAGGTCTTTGCAAATATGAGCAAATCAGCCATTCTATGCAGTACTGTATTATACAGTGTGAAGTTAACTTAATGTGTTTGTATTGAGTGGAAGTGTGAATATCAGTGACAGTTTTTTTGCGTAGCACATGCGCAGAATGTTTACACAACTGGAACAAGCATCTAGGGGGGGGGGGGCAGGATTAGAGGTCGGCCGATTATGATTTTTCAACGCCGATACCGATTTATTGGAGGACCAAAAAAAAGCCGATACCGATTTAATCGTCCGATTTATATTTATTTATTTGTAATAATGACAATTACAACAATACTGAATGAACACTTATTTTAAGTTAATATAATACATTAATAAAATGAATTTAGCCTCAAATAAATAATGAAACATGTTCAATTTGGTTTAAATAATGCAAAAACAAAGTGTTGGAGAAGAAAGTAAAAGTGCCATGTAAAAAAGCTAACGTTAAAGTTCCTTGCTCAGAACATGAGAACTAATGAAAGCTGGTGGTTCCTTTTAACGTGAGTCTTCAATATTCCCAGGTAAGAAGTTTTAGGTTGTAGTTATTATAGGAATTATAGGACTATTTCTCTCTATACCATTTGTATTTCATTAACCTTTGACTATTGGATGTTCTTATAGGCACTTTAGTATTGCCAGTGTAACAGTATAGCCTCCGTCCCTCTCCTCGCCGCTACCTGGGCTCGAACCAGCAACACAACGACAACAGCCACCATCAAAGCAGCTACGCAAAAAAACTGTCACTGATATTCACACTTCCACTCAAAACAAAACACATTAAGTTAACTTCAGAGCAAGGGGAACAACCACTCCAAGTCTCAGAGCGAGTGACGATTGAAACGCTATTAGCGCGCACCCCACTAACTAGCTAGCTATTTCACTTCGGTTACACCAGCCTCATCTCGGGAGTTGATAGGCTTGAAGTCATAAACAGTGCAATGCTTGAAGCATAACGAAGAGCTGCTGGCAAAACGCACAAAAGTGCTGTTTGAATGAATGCTTACGAGCCTGCTGCTGCCTACCACCGCTCAGTTAGATACTTGTATGCTCAGTCAGATTATATGCAACGCAGGACACGCTAGATAAACTAGTAATATCATCAACCATGTGTAGTTAACTAGTGATTATGATTGATTGTTTTTTATAAGATAAGTTTAATGCTAGCTAGCAACTTACCTTGGCTTACTGCATTCACATAACAGGCAGTCAGTCTCCTTGTGGAGTACAAAGAGAGGCAGGTGGTTATAGCGTTGGACCAGTTAACTGTAAGGTTGCAAGATTGGATCCCCCGAGCTGACAATGTGAAAATCTGTCGTTCCGCCCCTGAACGAGGCAGTTAACCCACCGTTCCTAGGCCGTCATTGAAAATAAGAATGTGTTCTTAACTGATTTGCCTAGTTAAATAAAGATTAAATAAAGCTGTAAAAAAATCAGTTTCCAGAAATACCGATTTCCGATTGTTATGAAAACTTGAAATCGGCCCTAATTAATCGGTCGACCTCTACTATAGGTTAACTTGCATTAATTTGTGGAATTAAATTGCTGCGTTTGTATTTATCACATGAGCACAGCATACAGCCTAGTTTGAGGAGTGGAATAGCCTACCACCTGTCAGACAGCGTGAGAGTAGCTCCTCAAAAAAGCTCTAGGCTACTGGAGGGAAGCCTGCTTGTGTGTCAGCAGTCATTGCAGAACAAATAACAATTCTAAGTGCAATGCGTGTTAACTTTGGTGACCACGATTTTAAAAGGAGCTATTTTTATTTCTCAATCTCACCTCGTAATGCGCTCCTCCAGTTTTCCATTCAGATGCATAGTCAACGGTCGGCTGTCTGGGGTCTATCAGCTCATCACGCACCACTTTGCAATGTGAGCTTGAGGCAGTACAAATGTTTGAAACCTAAACATTTTACATTACTTCAAATAATGAGGCATGTCTTATGTTGCTTCAGAGTAGCCAAAATACAACCTTAGAAACGTGGAGGCAATTATTTTATAAAGACCAGCATTTCTCTCCTATTATATTGATTTTCATATCAACTTTCTATTCGTTGTCCAGAAGCCAAAGGCACAATCCTCGTCATATTAACAACCCATTCTAGTAGTTGCATCTTTAGATTCCCCCTCTAAGTTTCTATCTCTGTCACATATGGAACTGCTAGCATTAGGTGCCCTGTTTAGAATTGTGTTTTCCGCCTGTTGCATTTTGGCAAATGTTTGAAGATGAGGTTTTGTTAGCTGCTTCATTACTGGAGTTTCATGTTCAGTAATAGGCTATAGCCGTCTCACTGTTCGACGATAGGCTTGCTAATGTTTCATGTTTCCGTTAAGCTCTTAATGAAAAATGTCTGGTCCTTGTATGACCGCTTAATGGGGGTCTGCTTAATGAGGGTCTGTTAGTCGGCAGCAAAATTCACCCAAATTTGCTTCCCTACTTTGTATAGTCGCTCGCTCTCGCTGTCTCGCTCTCGCTGTCTCGCTGTCTCGCTCTCGCTGTCTCGCTCTCCTCTCTCCCTCACTGGGCTGGTGAGAGAGATGCCATTGCAGACAGAAGTGTGTAGTAATGGTGGGAGAGTTAGCTCTGTGTCAAGGCCCTATATACCTGTACTACAGAGGGAAATGATGCTTCACGATGCACATCAACCCTGTCACCTCTCTGCCTGGACCATCTCACTGTCTTTTGCTGCTATACCTCCACATCAAATGGGTGTGGGGTGTGAGCATCTGTGAGTGAGCGCATAGGGGTGTGAGCATCTGTGAGTGAGCGTATAGGGGGGTGAGCGTATAGGGGGGTGAGCATCTGTGAGTGAGCGTATAGGGGGGTGAGCATCTGTGAGTGAGCGTATAGGGGGGTGAGCATCTGTGAGTGAGCGTATAGGGGGCTGTGTCTGTGTGTGAGCGTATGGGGGGTGCGTCTGTGTGTGAGCGTATAGGGGGGTGCGTCTGTGTGTGAGCGTATAGGGGGGTGTGTGTGAGCGTATAGGGGGGGTGTGTGAGCGTATAGGGGGGGGTGTGTGAGCGTATAGGGGGGGTGTGAGCGTATAGGGGGTGTGTGAGCGTATGGGGGGGTGCGTCTGTGTGTGAGCGTATGAGGGTGAGCATCTGTGAGTGAGCGTATAGGGGGGTGAGCATCTGTGAGTGAGCGTATAGGGGGGTGAGCATCTGTGAGTGAGCGTATAGGGGGGTGCGTCTGTGTGTGAGCGTATAGGGGTGTGTGAGCGTATAGGGGGTGTGTGTGAGCGTATAGGCGGGGTGCGTCTGTGAGTGTATAGGGGGGGTGCGTCTGTGTGAGCGTATAGGGGTTGTGTGTGAGCGTATAGGGGGTGTGTTTGTGTCTGTTTGAGCGTATGGGGGGGTGCGTCTGTGTGTGAGCGTATACAGTGCCTTGCGAAAGTATTCGGCCCCCTTGAACTTTGCGACCTTTTGCCACATTTCAGGCTTCAAACATAAAGATATAAAACTGTATTTTTTTGTGAAGAATCAACAACAAGTGGGACACAATCATGAAGTGGAACGACATTTATTGGATATTTCAAACTTTTTTAACAAATCAAAAACTGAAAAATTTGGCGTGCAAAATTATTCAGCCCCCCTTAAGTTAATACTTTGTAGCGCCACCTTTTGCTGCGATTACAGCTGTAAGTCGCTTGGGGTATGTCTATATCAGTTTTGCACATCGAGAAACTGACATTTTTTCCCATTCCTCCTTGCAAAACAGCTCGAGCTCAGTGAGGTTGGATGGAGAGCATTTGTGAACAGCAGTTTTCAGTTATTTCCACAGATTCTCGATTGGATTCAGGTCTGGACTTTGACTTGGCCATTCTAACACCTGGATATGTTTATTTTTGAACCATTCCATTGTAGATTTTGCTTTATGTTTTGGATCATTGTCTTGTTGGAAGACAAATCTCCGTCCCAGTCTCAGGTCTTTTGCAGACTCCATCAGGTTCTTCCAGAATGGTCCTGTATTTGGCTCCATCCATCTTCCCATCAATTTTAACCATCTTCCCTGTCCCTGCTGAAGAAAAGCAGGCCCAAACCATGATGCTGCCACCACCATGTTTGACAGTGGGGATGGTGTGTTCAGCTGTGTTGCTTTTACGCCAAACATAACGTTTTGCATTGTTGCCAAAAAGTTCAATTTTGGTTTCATCTGACCAGAGCACCTTCTTCCACATGTTTGGTGTGTCTCCCAGGTGGCTTGTGGCAAACTTTAAACAACACTTTTTATGGATCTCTTTAAGAAATGGCTTTCTTCTTGCCACTCTTCCATAAAGGCCAGATTTGTGCAATATATGACTGATTGTTGTCCTATGGACAGAGTCTCCCACCTCAGCTGTAGATCTCTGCAGTTCATCCAGAGTGATCATGGGCCTCTTGGCTGCATCTCTGATCAGTCTTCTCCTTGTATGAGCTGAAAGTTTAGAGGGACGGCCAGGTCTTGGTAGATTTGCAGTGGTCTGATACTCCTTCCATTTCAATATTATCGCTTGCACAGTGCTCCTTGGGATGTTTAAAGCTTAGGAAATCTTTTTGTATCCAAATCCGGCTTTAAACTTCTTCACAACAGTATCTCAGACCTGCCTGGTTTGTTCCTTGTTCTTCATGATGCTCTCTGCGCTTTTAACGGACCTCTGAGACTATCACAGTGCAGGTGCATTTATACGGAGACTTGATTACACACAGGTGGATTGTATTTATCATCATTAGTCATTTAGGTCAACATTGGATCATTCAGAGATCCTCACTGAACTTCTGGAGAGAGTTTGCTGCACTGAAAGTAAAGGGGCTGAATAATTTTGCACGCCCAATTTTTCAGTTTTTGATTTGTTAAAAAAGTTTGAAATATCCAATAAATGTCGTTCCACTTCATGATTGTGTCCCACTTGTTGATTCTTCGCAAAAAATACAGTTTTATATCTTTATGTTTGAAGCCTGAAATGTGGCAAGAGGTCGCAAATTTCAAGGGGGCCGAATACTTTCGCAAGGCACTGTAGTGGGGGTGTGTCTGTGTGTGAGCGTATAGGGGGTGTGTGTGAGCATATAGGGGGGGTGTGTGAGCGTATGGGGGTGTGTTTGTGTCTGTTTGAGCGTATAGGGGGTGTGTTTGAGCGTGTGCTTGTGTCTGTTTGAGCGTATGGGGGGGTGCGTCTGTGTGAGCGTATAGGGGGGGTGCGTCTGTGTGTGAGCGTATAGGGGGGGTGCGTCTGTGTGAGCGTATAGTGGGGGTGCGTCTGTGTGTGAGCGTATAGGGGGTGTGTGTGAGCATATAGGGGGTTGTGTTTGAGCGTATAGGGGGTGTGTGTGAGCGTGTGTTTGTGTCTGTTTGAGCGTATGGGGGGGTGCGTCTGTGTGTGAGCGTATGGGGGTGTGTTTGTGTCTGTTTGAGCGTATAGGGGGTGTGTTTGTGTCTGTTTGAGCATATGGGGGGGTGCGTCTGTGAGCGTATAGGGGGGGGTGCGTCTGTGTGTGAGCGTATAGGGGGGTGCGTCTGTGTGTGAGCGTATAGGGGGTGTGTGTGAGCGTATGGGGGGGTGCGTCTGTGTGAGCGTATAGGAGGGGTGCGTCTGTGTGTGAGCGTATAGGAGGGGTGCGTCTGTGTGTGAGCGCATAGGGGGGTGCGTCTGTGTGTGAGCGTATCCCCTATATGTGAGCGTATGGGGGTGTGTTTCTGTCTGTTTGAGCATATGGGGGGGTGCGTCTGTGTGAGCGTATGGGGGGGTGCGTCGGTGTGTGAGCATATAGGGGGGGGTGCGTTTGTGTGTGAGCGTATGGGGGGGTGCGTCTGTTTGAGCGTTTCAGGGTGTGCGTCTGTGTTTGAGCGTATAGGGGGGGTGCGTCTGTGTGTGAGCGTATTGGGTGGTGCGTCTGTGTTTGAGCGTATGGGGGGGTGTGTCTGTGTTTGAGTATATGGGGGGGGGGGGTGCGTCTGTGTGAGCGTATGGGGGGGTGCGTCTGTGTTTGAGCGTATAGGGGAGGTGCGTCTGTGTGTGAGCGTATTGGGGGGTGCGTCTGTGTTTGAGCGTATGGGGGGGTGTGTCTGTGTTCGAGCGTTTTGGGGTGTGTGTCTGTGTTTGATCGTATAGGGGGTGTGCGTCTGTGTGAGCGTATAGGGGGGGGGTGTCTGTTTGAGCGTATGGGGGGGTGCGTCTGTGTTTGATCGTATAGGGGGTGTGCGTCTGTGTGAGCGTATAGGGGGGGGGTGTGCGTCTGTGTGAGCGTATAGAGGGGATGTGTCTGTTAGAGCGTATTGGGGTTGAGTCTGTATTTGAGCGTATAGGGGGGGTGCGTCTGTATTTGAGCGTATGGGGGGGTGCGTCTGTGTGAGCGTATAGGGGGGGTGCGTCTGTGTGAGCGTATAGGGGGGGTGCGTCTGTGTGAGCGTATAGGGGGGGTGCGTCTGTATTTGAGCGTATAGGGGGGGTGCGTCTGTGTGAGCGTATAGTGGGGGTGCGTCTGTGTGAGCGTATAGGGGGGGTGCGTCTGTGTTTGAGCGTATAGGGGGGGTGCGTCTGTGTGATTGTTTGGGGGGGGGGGGGTGCGTCTGTCTTTGAGCGTATAGGGGGGTGCTTTTTTATGAGCGTATTGGGGAGGGTGCGTCTGTGTGTGAGCGTATAGGGGGGCCTGTCTGTGTTTGAGCGTATAGGGGAGATGTGTCTGTGTTCGAGCGTTTTGGGGTGTGCGTCTGTGTTTGAGCGTATAGGGGGATGCGTCTGTTTGAGCGTATATGGGGGGTGTTTGTGTGAGCATATAGGGCGGATCTGTGTGTGAGCATATTTGGGGGGGGGGGTGTGTGTGTGTGTGTGTGTGTGTGTGTGTATCTGTGTGAGCTTTTAGGGGGGCGTGTATCTGTGTGTTAGCGTGTAGGGGGGGGGGGGGTGTTTCTGTGTATGAGCGTACCGGGGGGGGGTTCTGTGTGTGTGAGAGTATAGTGGGTAGGGGTTTATCTGTGTGTTAGTGTATCGTGGGGGGGGTTCTGTGTGGGAACGTATCGGGGGGGTGGTGTTTCTGTGTGCGAGCGTATGGAGGGGGATGTTTCTGTGTGAGCCTTTAGGGGGGGTGTATCTGTGTGTGAGCGTATGGGGGGGTTTATCTGCGTGTTAGCGTATCGGGGGGGGGGGGGGGGGGGGTTCTGTGTGAGTGTATTGGGGGGGTGTATCTGTGTGTGAGCCTGTGGGGGTGGGGGGGGGGGGGGGTGTGTGTATCTGTGTGTGTTTATCTGTGTGTGTGAGTATATGTGTAGCTAGTAGTGATGCACCAATATGACATTTTTGGCAGATATCCAATATTTTTCTTGACAGAAAAACGATACCGATATTTACCATTTTTGGGACCTTTTAAACATTCTAGTACAGTCAAATAGTTAACACACACACATGGACGTAGCAGTCTACGGAACTGCATCTCAGTGCAAAAGGCGTCACTACAGTCCCTGGTTCGAATCCAGACTGTATCACATCTGGCAGTGATTGGGAGTCCCATAGGGTGGTGCACAATTTGCCCAGCGTCGTCCATGTTTGGCCGGGGTAGGCCATCATTGTAAATAAGAATTTGTTCTTAATTGACTTACCTAAATTAAAGTTACACACACCACACTGACCAAAAAGTTATTTTGTTGGCATTTACGCTTGTCCCCATTACCAGTAAAACATCATCAAAACCTATTTCTTTTACTTGTTGTGTTGTTTCGTTGTTCATTTGTTCAGTCGTTTCATTCTCATCCAGGATAGTATGGAATGCTGTTTGGGTCTTTGCATGTCAAATATGCTTGTTGACCAATCAGGACCTGAATATGACAGATAATAATTTTTTTTACCCCCTTTTTCTCCCCAATTTTCGTGGTATCCAATTGTCAGTCGTTACTGTCTTGTCTCATCGCTACAACTCCCGTACGGGCTCGGGAGAGACTAAGGTCAAGAGCCACGCGTCCTCCGAAACACAACCCAACCAAGCCACACTGCTTCTTAACACAGCGCGCATCCAACCCGGAAGCCAGCCATACCAATGTGTCGGAGGAAACACCGTACGCCTAGCAACCTGGTCCGTGTGCACTGCGCCCGGCCCACTACAGGAGTCGCTAGTGCGCGATGAGACAAGGATATCCCTACCGGCCCAAACCCTCCCTAACCCAGACGACGCTAGGCCAATTGTGCGTCGCCCCATGGACCTCCCGGTTGCGGCTGGCTGCGACAGAGCCTGGGCTCGAACCCAGAGTCTCTGGTGGCACAGATAGCACTGCTTAGAGCACTGCTTAGACCACTGCGTCACCCGTGAGGCAACGTGTACATTTTTTACGTAGTTATTGCATTGATTACACTATCACTCGTATTTCATATGTCACAACGGTTCATCGATACGTATGCTATGATGCTGGTAAAGTTGTCTCGTGCACCTACAATGCTGGTCATTTAAAAAGCTAGCTAGCTCATGGATGCAAACAATGTTCTTCCCCAAAAACATAGCAAAACGACAATCTGTTTCAGTAGCTATAGTTAGCTAGCTAACTAACTATATAGCTAGGTGTCATCTAAAATAACCCTAATTTACAAGACAGTTCTTATTTTATTATTGGTGGTCGGACCCATCTATGTGAATCTAGACACAATAGTGGACTTTGCCGTTAGCCTTCAAAATAAAAGTATGTCCATTGACAGTGATGCAAATCAATACATATTGTAGAATTATTCCATAATTGGAATAGATCATGCTAAACGAGGTTGGAATGTTGTTATATAAAATCAACAAAAGACAATTTTGTTAATTTGACAAATCTATTGAAATCACACTGGATGTATTATTCTTGAGAATTGCATTGGGGGCATACTTATTTCACTGCACAGCCTTACCTATGGATTGTAGATAAATTACATGTGGTATCAGTCTACTCAGTGCCACCCAGAGAACATTTGCGTCATAGCTCTTATTGCGGGACTCTAACAACAGTGAATTGAGACATTTATTGTCAACCTATGTGTATTGAACACTATTCCAGAGGAAAAACAATACTGCATGGGTGTTTTTGGAGTCTGATAACTCTGAGGACGTTGGGAAAAAATATTTTGGGTATTGAGTAGACTGATACCTCATTTCATTGATCCCCAATCCTTAGGTAAAGCTGTACAGTGCAATATGAATGTCAATACACACAATAGGCTGACTGGGGAGGTGATTTCACACAGTGACCGTCCTGAGATAAGAGCTACAATGCTAATATTTGTGTAAACTCTTCACAGTTCTGTTCTTTGGGTGTCACTAAGTAGACTGATACCCCATTACATTGCTTCACATTCCAAACTTGTTTAACATTACCTTGTCTAAATATGGCGTGATTCCACAAATTGTAACCTTCTGCATCACTTTCAAAAAGGTACTTTTATTTTGAAGGCAAACTGCAAATTCCACTATTCTGCCAAATCCTTATTGTGTCTACCTTCACAAAACATAACCAGGTCCGGTCGAGCCTCACTAGCCATATGAAGCTAACTGGCTGCTTATAACGTTAACTTTGGGCAACAGGGTTAAGTAGCTGGCTAGCTATTTATTATTTCATGAACTGAAGTTCAAGTGGCTACCTAGCTAATACTTACTCACAAGGATTCCTAAATCATTGCTAAGAATAATGAAAATGACTGCAGTTTCTACTGGGCATTGCTTTCAGGCTGGTTGTATTGGTGCTAGCTTATTACCAGCTAAAGCTAGCTACCCCAGAAGTTGTGGTCGAACAAATGCTTTATTCCCAATGCGGTATTGTAAACACATAGTTCGTGGCTGGTGTTTGCTTGTTTGCAGACTTTTGTACAGCATTGACAGTGTTACTGATAGTAGTGGTGGCGTTTGGCTTGCACGTACAGCATTGACAGTGTTACTGATAGTAGTGGTGGCGTTTGGCTTGCACGTACAGCATTGACAGTGTTACTGATAGTAGTGGTGGCGTTTGGCTTGCACGTACAGCATTGACAGGTTACTGATAGTTGTGGTGGCGTTTGGCTTGCACGTACAGCATTGACAGTGTTACTGATAGTTGTGGTGGCGTTTGGCTTGCACGTACAGCATTGACAGTGTTACTGATAGTAGTGGTGGCGTTTGGCTTGCACGTACAGCATTGACAGATTACTGATAGTTGTGGTGGCGTTTGGCTTGCACGTGCAAATTCAGAACACACAACATTATATAATAGAGCTGTGTTATTTGATGTGTCAAATGCTTCAAATAGTGTTATTGTCAAATAGTGTGGTTTGATGTCGATCTTTTTTTGACACGCAAAGACCCAAACGGCATTCCATAGTATGTTGTGAAGCTAATAGCAGTGACGCAATTACTGTGTAACTCTGGTAGGGCAACGTGTACCGGTGCTCGACCAGTCGGCGAAAGCCAACATCACCCATTTCAGAGAACGGTTGATCGTCAAAGGCAATGAATTCCATTATCTTGGTGTTAATGGATTTCGCCTGTGAGGTGTCTCGCTGAAATGTTCTTAATGTTTCAAATGACTTGTTGACTGCTTGATCCACACAGCGGACATTTTGGGCTAGGTTAGGAATGCTGTGTTGCACACGGCAAGTAAAATTTGCAACACAGCACATCATTATGTCATGTACCTACGTTATATAGGTCTGCACGTCAGCTTTGACATCGGTTTTGCACATCAGCGTTAAACTGGACATCGGGCTGATACAGATGTTGGCATTTTTAGATAATATTGGCCGATTCTGATATGTTCACCGATAGGGATGCACAATATAGTAGCTAGCTTATCAATTAGCCTTTAACTGAATCAATAAGCACAGCAGTAGTAAGCATGTTATCTTTCTCTCCTCTTTTCCACTTTGCCTTTTGGTCTCTACCTCCTGAGGTTATGAAGAGACACTGCTCACAACCGCTCCGTTAACAACCGCACACTCAGTCATATCGTGTGTGTGTGTGTGTGTGTGTGTGTGTGTGTGTGTGTGTGTGTGTGTGAGGGAGCGGGTGCTTTTTTTGTATGTGTTACTGTGAGATGGCCCCATGCTTTAAATAACCTCTTCTTCCTTTGTTATGGAGGACAGAGTTAACGTGTGTGTGTGGAGTGAGAGTCACTCAATCATAGAGAAGAGAAGTGAAAATGCCAATCTCCTAAAATCCACTGTCCCTTGATCCCTTCTCTTCTACCATTCTTCTTACTTACATCCTCATCTCTCCTATCCTCTCTCCTAACCTATAGTAGCTTAGTTTCTCTCAAGGTTTCTACCTAGGCAGGGATTTCCCACTGGCCGTTGTCACCTGTGCTTCTTGGTGGAGAATTAAACCTAGCAGCTCACAGCTCACAGCTCACAATCAATTTATCAGATTGTGTTTGATCATGCGTCATTGTAGTGTGGCAAAATAAATAATGATTTGGAGGAAAGGGGGAAGAGGGAGGTGATTGAAGTGTCAAGAGAAAAGGGCTCGTAGGCTAGTTGTTGTTTTTCACCTCGGGTGTGCTCAACCATGTGTTTTTCACCACAGAGGGGTGTGCTCAGCCACGTGTTTTTCACCACAGAGGGGTGTGCTCAGCTGAGTGTTTTTCACCACAGAGCTAGTTAGTCACCAACGCTGTTAGCTGGTAAACTCAGAGCATTTCGCTCTGAGTGTTCAGAGTGCACACTGGACGCTCTGGCGAAGGAGTAGGGTTGATCCGAGCGTTCTGATCTGACAACAGCAGTCAAGCTGGTTAGGCTGTTTTCATGTTATCCAGAGCTTTGGTGACTAACTGTGCTGCTGGCAACAATTTAATAACACTTTTTTTTGCCAACGCTTACTGACACCGGACATCTGAAATCGGAGTAGATAGCCAGAGCTACGTCTATCGACAGTTGTCACAGTGACATCATAACCATTCTATTGAAATAGTTACTTGCAAAGTGGAATCTTTTATTTAGACATGTAGCTAGCTAGCTAGCTAGCTAAACAATGACGCATAATCCCAACTCATAACGTTACTACCCTGCATGTCACTAACCAACAAGGTTCAATGTTAGTTAGCTAACAACTAAATAATATTACTAAAAGGTCAGACAAGTAACGTTAGCCAGCTAGCTAACAGTATACTTTAACTTAAAATTACATTTAAACGAATTCTGTCAATTTGAAACCTGTAATATCTGAAAATGTAGCTAGCTAGACTCTCTTACATGGATGGACTTCTCCCTCTCTGTCACGGATGCCATGGTTGCCCTTAATTTGAAGATGTAATCTGGAGACAGGTGTTTTTTACAACATCCTTGTGTGTTCTCTTTACGGCTCTCCATATTTGCATACGTTCAAATGGCTCTCATGTGAAATAGTGACGCCAACATACGCCACCTAGCTTCCTGAAACCAGCCACATATATATATTTACTCTAATAAACAAAAATATACTTCCACAACAGACATTAACTTTTATTTTCACTGATTGTCATCTGAGATGTGAAAAATCTCTGCTGATGATGATGTGGTGTATCGGCTGTAACAACACATGCACACGTGCCGTGAAGGCTATGATGAGGTTACCGTGGCAACACACAGGCTTTTTTTTGCGAGCTGTTCAGACGGGCTTCAGTAGATTGTGTGTGTGTCCTAGTGTGTGTAAACGTTTGTCAGTGATACGTAGATAATAATGCAGACAATAGAGATGTAAGATGACGCTCACCCCCTGTAATTGTGGTCCATTTCAAGCACATTGCAATGTGTGTGTCTGATAGGGGATTTGCTCAATGAGATGAGGACATTGTTCTCTTACTAAGGCTAATCCACTAGAAAGGCCTACTTCTCAAAATGAAAGATGTTTGTGTGTGCAGACCCCAGAAGCTTTATTTACCTTTCCAACTTTTAGTTAGGTCAAAACACACACACACACACACACACACGCACACCTAAAGCTGATGTCATAATGTCAAAGAAACAACTCTGACAGTGTGTTTGTGTTTTCTCTGTTTCAGGGTTTCTGCTGTTCAAGGATTTTTGTTTGAATGAAATAGATGAGGCCGTACCACAGCTCAAGTTCTACGAAGAAGTGAGAGAAACACACACCTCTATCTCTGTCTGCCTTTCTCGTTCTCTCCCCTCTGTCTGTCTCTCTCTCTCCCCTCTCTCTCTCTCTCTCCTCTGTCTGCCTTTCTCTCTTTCCCCTCTATCTGCCTCTCTCTCTGAGGCCGTACCACAGCTCAAGTTCTACGAAGAAGTGAGAGAAACACACACCTCTCTCTCTGTCTGCCTTTCTCGTTCTCTCTCCTCTGCCTTTCTCGTTCTCTCTCCTCTGCCTTTCTCTCTCTCTCCCCTCTGTCTGTCTGTCTCTCTCCTCTGTCTGTCTGTCTCTCTCTCTCGCTCTCTCTCTCTCTCTCCTCTGTCTGCCTTTCTCTCTTTCCCCTCTATCTGCCTCTCTCTCTGAGGCCGTACCACAGCTCAAGTTCTACGAAGAAGTGAGAGAAACACACACCTCTATCGTTGTCTGCCTTTCTCTCTCTCTCCCCTCTGTCTCTCTCTCTCTCCCCTGTCTGTGTCTGTCTGTCTCTGTCTCGCTCTCTCCCTCTCTGTAGTCAGTGGTTAGAGAGCAGAAGTCTAGTGTGTGTCAGTTGTATTAAAGGTCATGTGAGATGTTTGAGATTAGGCTAATTCCATGGTGTTTCAGAGGAAGTGTATGTGTGTGTGTGTGTCAGATTAAGGACTACGAGAAGTTGGATTCTGAAGAGGAGCGGTTGTGTCGTAGCAGACAGATCTATGATGGATACATCATGAAGGAACTCCTCTCCTGTTCACATGTAAGGTCAACATGGGACACAAACCAACACAGTATAACAAACTCACCTAAAATGCTGTCCTCTCTCAGGGAGGAGGTTGACATGAATTAACACAATGCAACACCCCAACCTATCTAAAACACTTTACATGGTATACTGGACTGGAAATGACTGTCACATGACCATCCTCTCTCTCTCCTCCACCCCCCATACTCTTCTCCATTCCCCCTTCTCTCTCTGTCTTGCTCTCGATCTCTCTCTCTCTCTCAGGCCTTCTCTAAGAAAGCAGTAGACCACGTTCAGACTCACCTGGCCAAGAAACAGGTGCCTCCCTCTCTCTTCCAGGTAAGGAACACGCACACAAACTGCATCACCAATCTAACTCCTGTGTGTGTCTCTGTGCCGTCCCACATAGTGGGGTTCCGACACACACACACCTTAACCTAGTTCTATTATTATGATTATCATGACCATTGGTATTTATCCTGCGACTTGTTACTTTTACCCCTGTTTATATGTACATGTCTACCACAATCCCTCCAGTACCCCTGTTTACATGTACATGTCTACCACAATCCCTCCAGTACCCCTGTTTACATGTACATGTCTACCACAATCCCTCCAGTACCCCTGTTTACATGAACATGACTACCACAATCCCTCCAGTACCCCTGTCTACCACAATCCCTCCAGTACCCCTGTTTACATGTACATGTCTACCACAATCCCTCCAGTACCCCTGTCTACCACAATCCCTCCAGTACCCCTGTTTACATGTACATGTCTACCACAATCCCTCCAGTACCCCTGTCTACCACAATCCCTCCAGTACCCCTGTCTACCACAATCCCTCCAGTACCCCTGTCTACCACAATCCCTCCAGTACCCCTGTTTACATGTACATGTCTACCACAATCCCTCCAGTACCCCAGTTTACATGTACATGTCTACCACAATCCCTCCAGTAACCCTGTCTACCACAATCCCTCCAGTACCCCTGTCTACCACAATCCCTCCAGTACCCCTGTTTACATGTACATGACTACCACAATCCCTCCAGTACCCCTGTCTACCACAATCCCTCCAGTACCCCTGTTTACATGTACATGACTACCACAATCCCTCCAGTACCCCTGTTTACATGTACATGACTACCACAATCCCTCCAGTACCCCTGTTTACATGTACATGACTACCACAATCCCTCCAGTACCCCTGTTTACATGTACATGACTACCACAATCCCTCCAGTATCCCTGTTTACATGTACATGACTACCACAATCCCTCCAGTACCCCTGTTTACATGTATAGTACCAGTCAAAAGTTTTTACACACCTGCTCATTCCATTTATGTTACTATTTTCTACATTGTAGAATAATAGTGAAGATATCAAAGCTATGAAATAACACATATGGAATCATGTAGTAACCAAAAAAATAGATATTTTAGATTCTTCAAAGTAGCCACCCTTTGCCTTGATGACAGCTTTGCACACTCTTGGCATTCTCTCAACCAGCTTCACCTGGAATGCTTTTCCAACAGTATTGAAGGAGTTCCCACATATGCTGAGCACTTGTTGGCTGCTTCTCCTTCACTCTGCAGTCCAACTCATCCCAACCATCTCAATTGGGTTGAGGTCATGTGATTGTGGAGGCCAGGGTCATCTGATGCAGCACTTGATCACTCTCTTTCTTGGTCAAATAGTCCTTACACATCCCGGAGGTATGTTGGGTCATTGTCCTTTTGAAAAACAATTGATAGTCCCCCTAAGCGCAAACCAGATGGGATAGTATATCGCTGTGGTAGCCATGCTGGTTAAGTGTGTCTTGAATTCTAAATAAATCACAGACAGTGTCACCAGCAAAGCACCATCACACCTCCTCCATGCTTCGTGGTGTCACAAAGACACAGTTGGAACCAAAAATCTTACATTTGGACTAATCAGACCAAAAGACAGATTTCCACTCATGTCCATTGCTTGTGTTTCTAGCCCAAAGCAAGTATCTTCTTCTCATTCCTTTAGTAGTGGTTTCTTTGCAGCAATTCGACCACAAAGGCCTGATTCACACAGTCTCCTCTAAACAGTTGATGTTGAGATGTGTCTGTTATTTGAACCCTGTGAAGCATTTATTTGGGCTGCAATTTCTGAGGCTGGTAACTCTAATGAACTTGTCCTCTGCAGCAGAGGTAACTCTGGGTCTTCCTTTCCTCTGGCGGTCCTCATGAGAGCCAGTTTCTTCATAGCGCTTTATGGTTTTTCAGGCTGCACTTGGAAGTTCTTGAAATGTTCCAGATTGACGGAACTTCACATCTTCAAGTCATGATGGACTGCCATTTCTCTTTGCTTATTTGAGCTGTTCTTGCCATAATATGGACTTGGTCTATTACCAAATAGGGTTGTCTTCTGTATAGCACCCCTACCATGTCACAACACAATTGATTGGCTCAAACACATTAAGAAATAAAGAAATTCCACAAATGAACAAGGCACACCTGTTAATTGAAATGCATTCCAGGTGACTACCTCATGAAGCTGGTTGAGAGAATGCCAAGAGTGTCATCAAGGCAACGGGTGGCTACTTTGAAGAATCTAAAATATATTTTTTGGGTTACTACATGATTACATAGTTCTGATGTCTTCACTATTCTACAATGTAGAAAATAGTAAAAAGAATGAGTAAGTGTGTCCTACCTTTTTTATTGGTACTGTACATACCTACCTCAATCTAGTAGCCCTGTTAAATGAACATATCTACCTCAATCACTCCAGTAGCCCTGTTAAATGAACATATCTACCTCAATCACTCTAGTAGCCCTGTTAAATGAACATATCTACCTCAATCACTCTAGTAGCCCTGCACATTGTAATGATGGTACGTACTGGCATTGACCTTTTTTTCTTCTCGTATTTCACGTTCTTCTTCTTATCTATATTACTACACTTATTGTGCATTGTTGGGAAATAATTCACAAGTTCAGCATTTCACTGTACTGGTTTACACCTGCTGTATCCTGTGCATCGACAATAAAACGTTGAAACTTGAAACGCACAGACTCACTAACTCCTGTTTGTGTTCAGCCGTACATAGTGGAGATCTGTGACAGTCTGCGAGGGATGATCTTCCGCAAGTTCATAGAGAGGTAAGACGGGGGGGAGAGGGGGGGGACGGGGGTGTAGAATAAATATGTTGCACGCTGGCCAGAGTAATACAGTTTTTCATTGTCTCCAGATTTCGAATAAAGTGCTTTATTATCCATTCATCCATTTTTCATCCACACTCCCACAGTCAGTAGGCCGGGGAATATTTATTTTATACATGTTTTATTGATCCTTTATTTAACTAGGCAAGTCAGTTAAGAACAAATTATTATTTACAATGATGGCCTACCTCGGCCAAACCCGGGCGACGTTGGGCCAATTGTGCGCCGCCCTATGGGACTCCCAATCACAGCGGATGTGATACAGCCTGGATTCGAACCAGGGACTCTAGTGACGCCTCTTGCACTGAGACGCAGTGCCTTAGTCCGCTGCGCCGCTCGTTCTTTCCTTCTTTCTGTCTCTCTACCTCTCCTCATCTTTCTTTTTTCTCTCTTTCATCAGTGACAAGTTCACTCGTTTCTGCCAGTGGAAGAATGTGGAGCTGAACATCCATGTGAGTTGTATTTTGTATGTGTGGGTGTTATTCTAACTCACTGAATGGATTGTGGTGATGTTTTGCCTGTGAAAGGCTTTTCTTTCACGTCTTATTGCCTACTGTCTGAAGTGTAACATCACGTCAGCTTCTCTCTCTGTCTTGTTCTCTCTCTCTCCATCTCGCTCGTTCTACATCTCCCCCTCACTCTATCTCGCTCGCCTCTCTTCAGTTGACGATGAATGACTTCAGTGTCCATCGTATCATTGGCCGGGGGGGTTTCGGGGAGGTGTACGGCTGCAGGAAGGCTGACACCGGCAAGATGTGAGTAGCGCAGGAGCATGAACTTGCAGAGAAAGAGGGGTGGTTAAAGTGGAGAAAATAAACATTAATAAATGACTGGAGGGGATAAAAGATCCTACAGGAACAGTGAGTTCTCAGCAGTACAGCACCAGTAAGGTCCTGTGTGTGTGTGTGTGTGTGTGTGTGTGTGTGTGTGTGTGTGTGTGTGTGTGTGTCAGGTATGCCATGAAGTGTTTGGATAAGAAGAGGATCAAGATGAAGCAGGGAGAGACTCTGGCTCTGAACGAGAGAATCATGTTGTCCCTTGTCAGCACAGGGGTGAGTCTAACACACCGCTTTCTGTCCACTCTGTTTATACATATGTATATTCACATACACAGTACAAGGGAGTATCATTTTCAGATTGAGCTTTGCCCGACTATTTTAGCACAGACACACAAGCCTTTCCTACTTGACTGTGTGTTCACATACATGCACAGCACATTTTCAGATTGACCTGTCTGACTTTACATTTAAAAACGTCCCCTCCCTCTTTCTCTCTAGGACTGTCCGTTCATAGTGTGTATGACATACGCCTTCCACACACCAGACAAACTCTGTTTCATTCTGGACCTGATGAACGGTAAGACTTCTGAAAGGTGGCAGGTCTCGCCTGGTTCAACCTGCAGGTGAGACACCAGTCACCATGAGGAGTCTCATTGTAGTGGTCTGTCCCTCTGAGGATCATGGTAAAGTACACGGTCACACAGAATGGGACAGGACATCACTGATGGCTCTCTGTCCCTCTGGGCTGATGCGCAACTGACAGTCTCTGACGTGTGTCTGGTTAAGTAGGCTACATCCCCATCTACATCCCCATCTACAGACAATCTCCAATGGATTCAGAGTCTGCGGATGGTAGCACACACACACACACACACACACACATCACACACACACACACACACACTGACCATAGATCACATTTATACACTGACCATGTATCACATTTAGACAGCAGTTACACACACACACTGACTGTAGATCACATTTTGACAGCAGTTACACACACACACACACACACACTGACCATGAATCACATTTAGACAGCAGTTAACACACACACACTGACCATGGATCACATTTAGACAGCAGTTACACACACACACACACACACAGACCATGGATCACATTTAGACAGCAGTTAACACACACACACACACACACACTGACCATAGATCACATTTAGACAGCAGTTACACACACACACTGACCATAGATCACATTTAGACAGCAGTTACACACACACACACACTGACCATGGATCACATTTAGACAGCAGTTAACACGCACACAAACACACAATGACCATAGATTACATTTAGACAGCAGTTACACACACACTGACCATGGATTACATTTAGACAGCAGTTACACACACACTGACCATAGATCACATTTGGACGGCAGTTAACACACACACTGACCATAGATCACATTTAGACAGCAGTTAACACACACACTGACCATAGATCACATTTAGACAGCAGTTAACACACACACTGACCATGGATCACATTTAGACAGCAGTTACACACACACACACACACACACACACACACACACACACACACACACACACACACACACACACTGACCATAGATTACATTTAGACAGCAGTTAACACACACACACACACACTGACCATAGATCACATTTAGACAGCAGTTAACACACACACACTGACCATAGATCACATTTAGACAGCAGTTAACACACACACACTGACCATAGATCACATTTAGACAGCAGTTACACACACACACACACACTGACCATAGATCACATTTAGACAGCAGTTAACACACACACTGACCATAGATCACATTTAGACAGCAGTTAACACACACACTGACCATAGATCACATTTAGACAGCAGTTAACACACACACTGACCATAGATCACATTTAGACAGCAGTTAACACACACTGACCATGGATCACATTTAGACAGCAGTTACACACACACACACTGACCATAGATCACATTTAGACAGCAGTTACACACACACACACACACACACACACACACACACTGACCATAGATTACATTTAGACAGCAGTTACACACACACTGACCATGGATTACATTTAGACAGCAGTTACGCACACACTGACCATGGATCACATTTAGACAGCAGTTAACACACACACTGACCATAGATCACATTTGGATGGCAGTTAACACACACACTGACCATAGATCACATTTGGATGGCAGTTAACACACACACTGACCATAGATCACATTTGGATGGCAGTTAACACACACTGACCATGGATCACATTTAGACAGCAGTTACACACACACACACACACTGACCATGGATCACATTTAGACAGCAGTTACACACAAACACACACACACACACTGACCATGAATCACATTTAGACAGCAGTTACACACACACACACACACACACACTGACCATGGATCACATTTAGACAGCAGTTACACACACACACACACACACACACACACACTGACCATGGATCACATTTAGACAGCAGTCACACACACAAACACAGACCATGGATCACATTTAGACAGCAGTTACACACACTGACCATAGATCACATTTAGACAGCAGTTACACACACTGACCATAGATTACATTTAGACAGCAGTTACACACACACTGACCATGGATCACATTTAGACAGCAGTTACACACACACACACTTACCATAGATCACATTTAGACAGCAGTTAACACACACACATACACACACACACTGACCACAGATCACATTTAAACAGCAGTTACACAATGACCGAGCTATCGATTAGACTACAGCTCTAAACACACACTGATATCAATATGTGTGCCGCGTTATCCTGAGTGTGTCTCTCAGGGGGAATCTAGATCATGTTGATCAAGTCATACTTCTTATTGTGTCTTGCTGACTCACCCCTGTGTCCTGCTGACTCACCCCGGTGTCCTGCTGACTCACCCCTGTGTCCTGCTGACTCACCCCTGTGTCCTGCTGACTCACCCCTGTGTCCTGCTGACTCACCCCTGTGTCCTGCCTTCTCACCCCGGTGTCCTGCTGACTCACCCCGGTGTCCTGCTGACTCACCCCGGTGTCCTGCTGACTCACCCCTGTGTCCTGCTGACTCACCCCTGTGTCCTGCTGACTCACCCCTGTGTCCTGCTGACTCACCCCGGTGTCCTGCTGACTCACCCCGGTGTCCTGCTGACTCACCCCTGTGTCCTGCTGACTCACCCCGGTGTCCTGCTGACTCACCCCGGTGTCCTGCTGACTCACCCCGGTGTCCTGCTGACTCACCCCGGTGTCCTGCTGACTCACCCCGGTGTCCTGCTGACTCACCCCTGTGTCCTGCTGACTCACCCCTGTGTTCTGCTCACTCACCTCTGTGTGTTGGAGAAGGGATGGTTACACTCAGTGACGTGTATTAATTGTGTGTAGGAGGGGACCTACATTACCACCTGTCCCAGCATGGTGTGTTCAGTGAGAAGGAGATGCGTTTCTACGCAGCAGAGATCATCCTGGGACTAGAACACATGCACAACCGCTTTGTCGTCTACAGAGACCTCAAGGTAGGACTCTCCATACACCTTTTAATCACCTCCCCTCTTTCTAGTTGTTCTGTCTAGAGACCTGACTGCTGTATACCTCCTTTATCCCTCTGTTTATCTCTCCCTCTCTCGTTATTAGTCTCTCTCTCCCTCTCTCGTTATTAGTCTCTCTCTCCCTCTCTCGTTATTAGTCTCTCTCTCCCTCTCTCGTTATTAGTCTCTCTCTCCCTCTCTCGTTATTAGTCTCTCTCCCTCTCTCGTTATTAGTCTCTCTCTCTCCCTCTCTCGTTATTAGTCTCTCTCTCCCTCTCTCGTTATTAGTCTCTCTCTCCCTCTCTCGTTATTAGTCTCTCTCTCTCTCTCTCTCCCTCTCTCGTTATTAGTCTCTCTCTCTCTCTCTCTCTCTCTCTCTCGTTATTAGTCTCTCTCTCTCTCTCTCTCTCGTTATTAGTCTCTCTCTCTCTCTCTCTCTCTCTCTCGTTATTAGTCTCTCTCTCTCTCTCTCTCTCTCTCTCTCTCTCTCTCTCTCTCTCTCTCTCTCTCTCTCTCTCTCTCTCTCTCTCTCTCTCTCGTTATTAGTCTGCACAGCCTTTCCTCTACAGAGAGCCAGGTTTTCCTGTGTCTACCCTTCTCAATGGCAAGGCTGTGCTCACTGAGCCTGTACATTGTCAAGGTTTTGATCAGTAACCATGGTCAAATATTTAGCCATGGTGTACTGTCGATTTAGGGCCAGATAGCACTGCATTTTGCTTTGTGCTTGTGTTTGTGTTTCCCAATAAGCAATATAGTTTTGTTTTGACTGTGTTGTAATTTGGTTTATTCTGATTGATTGGATGTTCTGGTCCTGAGGCTTCAGTGCGTTAGTAGAACAGGTTTGTGAATTCAGCCCCATGACCAGCTGGATGAGGGGACTCTTTTCTTTGCTCAGCTCTTGGTATTGCAAGGCTTGGTAATGATATGAGAGGGAGTCACTGTATTTTAAATGTTTCCAAAACTTAATTGCTCTTTTTTGAGTTTTTATTATTAGTGGATATTGGCCTAATTCTGCCTTGCATGCATTGTTTGTAGTTTTCCTTTGGACATGTAGGAGAATCTTACAGAACTCTGCATGCAGGGTTTCAATGGGGTGTTTGGCCCATTTGATGAAATCTTGTTTTGCAAGTGGACCCCACACCTCGCTGCCATAAAGTGCAATTGGTTCAATGACATATTCAATTAGTTTTAGCCAAATTTTAGTATTTCAATTTGAATTAGCTTTTTAATGGTGTAGACTGCCCTGCATGCTTTCTCTCTCAGCTCATTCACTGCCTCATTAAGGTGTCCAGTTGAGCTTATTTTTAAACCTAAGTAATTGTAGTGTGTGCAGTACTCTATATATTTAAACCTAAGTAATTGTAGTGTGTGCAGTACTCTATATATTTAAACCTAAGTAATTGCAGTGTGTGCAGTACTCTATATATTTAAACCTAAGTAATTGTAGTGTGTGCAGTACTCTATATATTTAAACCTAAGTAATTGCAGTGTGTGCAGTACTCTATATATTTAAACCTAAGTAATTGTAGTGTGTGCAGTACTCTATATATTTAAACCTAAGTAATTGTAGTGTGTGCAGTACTCTATATATTTAAACCTAAGTAATTGTAGTGTGTGCAGTACTCTATATATTTAAACCTAAGTAATTGTAGTGTGTGCAGTACTCTATATATTTAAACCTAAGTAATTGTAGTGTGTGCAGTACTCTATATATTTAAACCTAAGTAATTGCAGTGTGTGCAGTACTCTATATATTTAAACCTAAGTAATTGTAGTGTGTGCAGTACTCTATATATTTAAACCTAAGTAATTGTAGTGTGTGCAGTACTCTATATATTTAAACCTAAGTAATTGTAGTGTGTGCAGTACTCTATATATTTAAACCTAAGTAATTGTAGTGTGTGCAGTACTCTATATATTTAAACCTAAGTAATTGCAGTGTGTGCAGTACTCTATATATTTAAACCTAAGTAATTGCAGTGTGTGCAGTACTCTATATATTTAAACCTAAGTAATTGTAGTGTGTGCAGTACTCTATATATTTTGTACCAATTGAGAACTTTGGTCTAATTCCCTGAGATCTGGATCTTCTCTGGAAAATCATTATTTTAGTATTTTTGGGGTTTACTGCCAGGCCCCAGGTCTGACAGTACTGCTCTAGCAGGTCCAGGGCCCAGGTCTGACAGTACTGCTCTAGCAGGTCCAGGCTCTGCTGTAGGCCATGTGCTGTGGGGGTTTACTGCCAGGGCCCAGGTCTGGCAGTACTGCTCTAGCAGGTCCAGGGCCCAGGTCTGACAGTACTGCTCTAGCAGGTCCAGGGCCCAGGTCTGACAGTACTGCTCTAGCAGGTCCAGGCTCTGCTGTAGGCCATGTGCTGTGGGGATTTACTGCCAGGGCCCAGGTCTTACCAATTTTAATGCTGCACGTATTGCCAGTATACATTGATCTAATTATGTCATGTTTTACCCCCTACACCACTTTCAATAACTTTGTAGAACAGTCCTGTATGCCAAATAGAATCAAATGCTTTTTGGAAGTCGATAAAGCAAGCTTATATTTGCTATTATTTTGGTGGACATGTTTATCTATCAGGGTGTGTAGGATGTAAATATGATCAGTTGTGCGAATGTTTTGGTATAAATCCAATTTGGCTTTTACTCAAGACATTGTGCTTATTAAGGAAGTTTATAACTCTTACATTTATAATACTACAATAAACCTTCCCCAGGTTACTGTCTTGGTTAGTTAGCCTCTCTCTCTCGTTATTAGTCTCTCTCTCGTTATTAGTCTCTCTCTCTCTCTCTCTCTCTCTCGTTATTAGTCTCTCTCTCTCGTTATTAGTCTCTCTCTCTCGTTATTAGTCTCTCTCTCTCGTTATTAGTCTCTCTCTCTCGTTATTAGTCTCTCTCTCTCTCGTTATTAGTCTCTCTCTCTCTCGTTATTAGTCTCTCTCTCTCTCGTTATTAGTCTCTCTCTCTCTCTCGTTATTAGTCTCTCTTTCTCTCTCTCGTTATTAGTCTCTCTTTCTCTCTCTCTCGTTATTAGTCTCTCTTTCTCTCTCTCTCGTTATTAGTCTCTCTTTCTCTCTCTCTCGTTATTAGTCTCTCTCTCTCTCGTTATTAGTCTCTCTCTCTCTCTCGTTATTAGTCTCTCTCTCTCGTTATTAGTCTCTCTCTCTCTCGTTATTAGTCTCTCTCTCTCGTTATTAGTCTCTCTCTCTCGTTATTAGTCTCTCTCTCTTTCGTTATTAGTCTCTCTCTCTCTTTCGGTATTAGTCTCTCTCTCTCTTTCGGTATTAGTCTCTCTCTCTCTCGTTATTAATCAAATCAAATCAAATGTATTTATATAGCCCTTCGTACATCAGCTGATATCTCAAAGTGCTGTACAGAAACCCAGCCTAAAACCCCAAACAGCAAGCAATGCAGGTGTGGCCAGTCCTCTTCTGGCTGTGCCGGGTGGAGGTTATAACAGAACATGGCCAAGATGTTCAAATGTTCATAAATGACCAGCATGGTCGAATAATAATAAGGCAGAACAGTTGAAACTGGAGCAGCAGCACGGCCAGGTGGACTGGGGACAGCAAGGAATCATCATGTCAGGTAGTCCTGGGGCATGGTCCTAGGGCTCAGGTCCTCCGAGAGAGAGAAAGAAAGAGAGAAGGAGAGAATTAGAGAACGCACACTTAGATTCACACAGGACACCGAATAGGACAGGAGAAGTACTCCAGATATAACAAACTGACCTTAGCCCCCCGACACAAACTACTGCAGCATAAATACTGGAGGCT